>NC_060190.1:47141632-47269695 GCF_021184085.1 Oncorhynchus gorbuscha | reverse complement strand
GACCTGGCCCACATATAAAGTCTTGTTTAATAATTGAAGTAGTAGCCTGGCCCACGTATAAATTCTTGTTTAATAATTGAAGCAGTGACCTGGCCCACGTATAAAGTCTTGTTTAATAATTGAAGTAGTAGCCTGGCCCACGTATAAAGTCTTGTTTAATAATTGAAGCAGTGACCTGGCCCACGTATAAAGTATTGTTTAATAATTGAAGCAGTGACCTGGCCCACGTATAAAGTCTTGTTTAATAATTGAAGCAGTGACCTGGCCCACGTATAAAGTCTTGTTTAATAATTGAAGCAGTGACCTGGCCCACGTATAAAGGCTTGTTTAATAATTGAAGCAGTGACCTGGCCCACGTATAAAGTCTAGCTATATTGTATGCTCCAAAACATGGGGAAATTATATTATTTTGTACTAATGCAATTGGTCAGAGAAAGAGATTTTGTTTAACAAGAATATAATTTTTTTGCTAAAAAGGATAGTGGTCAAAACTATTTAACCCCTGTTTTCAATGCTCCAGCACCCTCCCCTTGTGAGGTTAACGACACTGAGCCTTTTTCTGAAATGTTTTATGAGTTGGAGAACTGTCACATTCTCTTATGTATTTGTTTTAGTATGGTCAGGGCGTGAGTTGGGTGGGTTGTCTATGCTCCGTTTTCTAAGTTGTGTTTGCGTTTGGCCTGGTATGGTTCTCAATCAGAGGCAGGTGTCGTTAGTTGTCTCTGATTAAGAATCGAGACCTGCAGTGTGCCTCCACGGTCCGGTCTATCTGGTGCCGCCTCCATGCACCAGCTCTCCGGTGGCAGCCCCCCGCACCAGACTGTCTCGCCGTCTCCTCCCTACAGGTGCTCCCGCCTGTCCAGCGCTGCCAGAGTCTTCCTCATGCCCAGCGCTGCCAGAGTCTCCCGTCTGTCCTGAGCTGCCAGAGTCTCCCGTCTGTCCTGAGCTGCCAGAGTCTCCCGTCTGTCCTGAGCTGCCAGAGTCTCCCGTCTGTCATGAGCTGCCAGAGCCGCCCGTCTGTCCTGAATTTCCAGAGCCGCCCGTCTGTCCTGAGCTGCCAGAGCCGCCCGTCTGTCCTGAGCTGCCAGAGCCGCCCGTCAGCAGGGAGCTGCCAGAGCCGCTCGTCAGTCGGGAGCTGCCAGAGCCGCCCGTCTGTCCTGAGCTGCCAGAGCCGCCCGTCAGCAGGGAGCTGCCAGAGCCGCTCGTCAGTCGGGAGCTGTCAGAGCCGTCCGTCAGCAGGGAGCTGCCAGAGCCGTCCGTCAGTCGGGAGCTGCCAGAGCCGTCCGTCAGTCGGGAGCTGCCAGAGCCGCCCGTCAGTCGGGAGCTGCCAGAGCCGCCCGTCAGCAGGGAGCTGCCAGAGCCGCTCGTCAGTCGGGAGCTGCCAGAGCCGTCCGTCAGTCGGGAGCTGCCAGAGTTGCCCATCACACCGGTGCTGCCGGAAAAGCCCTTCACTCCGGAGCTGCCGGAGTCTCCTGTCCGTCCGGTGCTGCCGGAATCTCCCGTCCAGTCGGGACCCGTGGTTTGGGTCGTCGCTCTTAAGAGGCCACAGGGGTGGTTAAAGAGGCGGAGAAAGACTATGGTGGAGTGGGGTCCACGTCCCGCGCCAGAGCCGCCACCGCCACCGCCACCGCCACCGCGGACAGACACCCACCCAGACCCTCACCTATAGGTTCAGGTTTTGTGGCCGGAGTCCGCACCTTTGGGAGGGGGGGGGGTACTGTCACGTTCTGACCTTAGTTCTTTTGTTATGTCTTTGTTTTAGTATGGTCAGGGCATGAGTGGGGTTGGTTTTCTATGTTCCGTTTTCTATGTTGTGTTTGCGTTTGGCCTAGTATGGTTCTCAATCAGAGGCAGGTGTTGTTAGTTGTCACTGCTTCAATTATTAAACAAGAATTTATACGTGGGCCAGGCTACTACTTCAATTATTAAACATTCTGACTGTTGTAAATTACACATCAATATACTGTAATAACATGCCTAGGATATTACATCCAAATTACAACACAGTACATGGGATCATAACACACATCAATACAGGCACATATCATGGCAATAAACAAATATAATAATATTATCATAAAGTGCCAGTTTACATTTAAACCAAGTATTTGTCTGCATATTTAAGGGTACCTCTTGAGCTGCCTGTATCCTCCTGACTGGTGGTTCTTTGTTTGAAGAAACTAAATATGCTTTTCTGCACCTAAATATGCTTTTCTGCACCTAAATATGCTTTTCTGCACCTAAATATGCTTTTGTCAGCAGGCATGCAGGCTAAGATAGTTAGACAAGCTACTCTAACTTGATTGATAGCCTGAAATGGCTTGGTGTCTAGTTGTGAAGTTGGGAGATTGGGAACCTATCTAGCTGAATAGCTGAAGACAACTTTATAAAATTGCTACGTGGTTCGTATTACAAAGAGATACTGTTTCATTTATTTTGTATTCATCAAGAAGGAATCAATAGGTTACATAGCATGATCAAATGAATTTACAAACGCACCTCCTGTGAGTCCTTCCCACCACCATCAGCTAAAATCAAATCAAAGTGTGTGTGTGTGGGAGGGAGGGGGGGGTAACTCTTTGCCTGGCCCAGTCAGTATGCCATGCTCCCTCGGCAAAATACAGCTGACATCTTATTGTAAATATTTATAAAACGTTGGCTTAAAAATGAAGTTCAATAATGAATTTAACATCTTAGATTTTATTTGTACAAATCTGAGTGGGCACGTGCCCTTTTGCCCACTATGGACATGACGCTGCTACGACTCACACGCCATCCTAACTTCCTGTGTTATCACTTCCTGTGTTATCACCACCTCCAGCATCCTCCATCAGCCTCCCCTTCCCATTAATTTACCCCCCCCCCTCCTCATCCCTCAATCCTCATCCCCACCTCCAAAACAAAACACTCAGCCTCCTGGGGTAACCAGAGCCCCCCCAGGCCCTCAGCCACCCTCTCAAACTGGCACAGTCCTGCAGCGCGTTCAGCAGGATGTAACATTTTAGAACATTCAGATAGAAATAGGCTATGTAGAACAAACGTGCCTCTGACATGTGGAATAAGGAATCACATCAGCTTTATTCATGACATTTCTATCTGCAACGTTCGACAATGTTTGGCAACTGAATGGTGGCCCTGCTAAACTCCAGTGCTCCCTGATTAGATTTGACTCCTCCAATTGAATCTCCTCACTGAAACAAGCACCCTTAAACACACACATACGCTCGCTAGCCAGTGAAACCTAACTTAGTTGTTTTGTTTACACCATGACCCTTGGTCTCAGTAAAAGCTGCTAATAGGAGCAAATTACTGCCAACAACTTGGAAATATCAAGTGGCTGACTGCTCAACCCTGATGCTATTAGCTCCCGGCCAATCTAATTACAGCCCTGAGAGAGGGCCGGGAGTGGGGGCAGGGGGTGAGTCGGTGGAAGGAGGGAAAGTAGGAGGCACATAGCCCCCGGGAGGTGGGAGGGTTGGGGGCGGAGGGTACCTGCTTTTTTGGCCGCTAACTGTGACTGTTAGTGTGTAATGTAATTTGGAGAGCACCGTGGGGTAGATTGGCCACGGGACCGCCATCCAGGCTCTTTAGCAGGGAAGTGATCAGATCACCACTGTCTATTAGCAAATGGAATGGGCCGTGACAGAACACTCTCTATCTCTCTATCTTTCTTTCTATCTTTCTTTCTTTCTTTCTATCTATCTTTCTTTCTTTCTATCTATCTTTCTTTCTTTCTTTCTTTCTATCTTTCTTTCTTTCTATCTTTCTTTCTTTCTTTCTATCTGTCTTTCTTTCTTTCTATCTATCTTTCTTTCTTTCTTTCTATCTTTCTTTCTTTCTTTCTTTCTTTCTTTCTTTCTTTCTTTCTTTCTTTCTTTCTGTCTGTCTTTCTTTCTGTCTTTCTTTCTTTCTATCTATCTTTCTTTCTTTCTATCTTTCTTTCTATCTGTCTGTCTTTCTTTCTTTCTTTCTTTCTTTCTATCTATCTTTCTATCTTTCTTTCTTCTGTCTTTCTTTCTTTCTTTCTATCTATCTTTCTTCTTTCTTTCTTTCTTTCTTTCTATCTGTCTTCTTTCTTTCTTTCTTTCTATCTATCTATCTATCTATCTATCTATCTATCTATCTATCTATCTATCTATCTATCTATCTATCTATCTATCTATCTATCTATCTATCTATCTATCTATCTATCTATCTATCTATCTATCTATCTATCTGTCTGTCTGTCTGTCTGTCTGTCTGTCTGTCTGTCTGTCTGTCTGTCTGTCTGTCTGTCTGTCTGTCTGTCTGTCTGTCTGTCTGTCTGTCTGTCTGTCTGTCTGTCTGTCTGTCTGTCTGTCTGTCTTTCTTCTGTCTCTCTCTTTCTCTCTCTCTCTCTCTCTTTCTCTCTCTCTCTCTCTCTCTCTCTCTCTCTCTCTCTCTCTCTCTCTCTCTCTCTCTCTCTCTCTCTCTCTCTCTCTCTCTCTCTCTCTCTCTCACACTCTCTCTCTCTCTCTCTCTCTCTCTCTCTCTCTCTCTCTCTCTCTCTCTCTCTCTCACGGTCTCTCTCGCTCTCTCTCAATCTCTCTTTCTTTCTCTCGCACCCTCTCTCTCTCACTCCATTTGTCTTCCTCTGTCTCTGTGATTTTCTAGTCATTCTGCAGTAGTACTATAATGAAACCAGCAGACAGACAGATGAGTGGAAGTGAAAACAATATGAATATTCCTCCAGTGCTCCAACATAGCATCTGAATGACACCGTCCATTATGACACCTCAGTGTGTCAGGTGATGGTGTAATATGGTGTTAGATTCCTGCAGCGCTCCGTCTGAGGTCTGTTTGTTATGTTTCTGCTGGTTGAGTCATTAGGGTGTCAGTGACCCAGGGTCAGTTATGTCAGTTATAGCACGGCTCACAGCCTGCCGGGTCAACTTTGTTTGACGTCTGGAAACTTAAGAAAGTCAGCCAGTAACTCAAACCAGGCCTGGTAATCGACGCTAATGCAGGTTTGATGTAGTCGTATTTCTCTCTCTCTCTCTCTCTTGCGCTTCTCCCCTCTCTTTTAACCTCTATTACCGTACCCTGCTCTCTTCTTCCCTGTCCCTGTCTCCCTCCTCCCCTTCTCCACTTCCTTTCCCCCCTCCCCTCTCCCTGTGGTACTCTGTCCTCTCGGCTCCATTACCCCCCCTCCCCACCCATGCACCCCCCAGGCATCTCGAACCTAATTTACACAGATCTGTTTAGCCAGCCCAGGAAGCAACCCGCGCCCTTAACAAAATTAGCCGTCCGGCCAGCGAATGGGCCGCGGGGCTGGTCTGCAGGGACCAATCACAAAGGGTTTAGGTCATACCACTTTCCCCCTGCACGCGGGGAGGGTGGTCCCTAAGTGCTGTGCTCCAGCCGGTTCCACCACCTCACCCCCCTGTCATGGGGACTTGGACTGGTCCGAAAGCTCACCTCTAACCAGGTCCATTACAGTTTAAAAAAAAATATATATATATATATATATATATATATAGGCTGATTCCTCCTGCATAATGATGACGGGGATGCAGATGCACTGAGTGCTGCACTAACAGACTCATGTGCACGGCTACGCTCTGATCACTATCTCGCCGGCGCCTCAATAATTTGGCTCTGAAGTTTGACCCATTACTCTGCCCTATGCATTTCCTCTTTCCTCCCTATCCCTTTATCCCCCTTCATCTATCCATCCATCCATCCATCCATCCATCCATCTCTCTCTTTTCCTTGTAAAGGCTTCAAGCAGGGTTGTAGATCAGGCCCTTTGTCAGAGGTGGAGGTCACATATAATAAAGGCTTTTCTCTTTTGCATGATTGACTTCATCACAAAGTCCTAACTCAGTTTACAGAGTGGGTATTGGGCCAGACTTCCACCCTGGCTGTCTCTGTCGGTCTGTACCTTTGTGGTAGGAGATTGCCAAGAGATGCTGTAGCTCCCATGGGTTCCTGTTTAATACTCCAGTGCTGTATGGGGTCTCAAGAGGAGGGTGAGGCCTCTAAAACCTGCTAGACACCAGAGTTCCACATATTTTTGTGCCGCTGAATTTTTGGAACGGACTGCATACGACGCTCTGTCGCTCAATTTGTGTAGTGTGTAGCAGGCTGTACACGTCACAATAGCTCTATAGCCCCCCGCCACCCCCTCCGTCCCATCCCAAATCTGTTTCTGTATGTGTCAGGGGCTCTGGAGGGGGAGCTCTGTGCGCTATCTGTCTCTCCTCCCTCGTTCCAATCACCCCTCTCTCCATGCCCTCTGCACAGGTAATTAACTTCTCCTCTCTTCCCCCCCACCCATACCCTCATCCACCCTCCTCCCCTCTGCTCCTTATCTGGGCTCCTTTGACTATCAGCCTCTCTCTTTTCCTGTCTCTCTCCTTCCTCCTGTGTTAATTCTTCTGAATGAAGGTGGGGAATAGTTAGAGACCTTCATCCCAGATACCCTCCTTTCTCCATCCCCCTTTTCTCCTCCACTTCCCTCCTCTTCCTTTGTTTCGACCCGTTCTCTCCCACTCACCCCCAGCTTGTCCCTTGTCCTTACCCTTTCTTAACTGGAAAGACGACCTACATAAATTCTTCTTCTTCTCCTTGGTTTTAGAGTGAGACTTAAGAGAGAGATTTGATTCATTTAACCTGTTATCCTGATCAGTGAAAGACAGATTCTTTATCCGTTTACACTCCATCCTGATTATGACTACCCCTGAGACTGAACACACACGCACGCACACCCACACACACACACACACACACACACACACACACACACACACACACACACACACACACACACACACACACACACACACACACACACACACACACACACACACACACACACACACACACACACACACACACACACACACACACACACACACACACACACACACACACACACACACGCACGCACGCACACACATGCACGCACTCACACACACAGCGACAAAGGCAAGATGAGCTAAGAGAGGTTACATTTAGGCACACAGAGGGATTAAAAATGTGATTGTAATTACTTTTTCTTTCACTGGGGTTCATTTGTATTGAGACCCTGGTCCTCATCCGTCGCACCATAGAAGAGACCACAGCGAGATCACAGCTCTGAGAATAGGACCGGCCGACACCATACAAAGACACACAGAACAAGAGATAGAGAAAGGGGGAGAAACAGAAACAGAAAGAGAGAGAGAGGTCTCATCCCTCTCCTGTGTAGAAGAGATACCTGGTGACTGATATGCTCTCTGTTCACTGTGGCAGACGCCATCTTGTGATTTCATTTGGAGTGTGTGGCTCTGAGGTAATGAGGAGATAGTTAATGTGACTGAACAGAGAATACAGAGGAGGGTACGATCCCTAACGCAATAATCACTGTCAGAATGAATGCACTGACAATGGAGACATATTACTCTGATTGAATGTCAGAGGAATTAAGGAGGACGGATATCTCTATATTCTTTCTCTCTCTTTATCTCTACACCTTTCTTTCTTTCTTTCTGCGCCCCACTCACTCTCTCTCTGTCTCTCTACATATCCCTCCATCTCAGCCCCTGTCTGACTCCTGGTGTGTGGCGGTCCGGGCAGGTCAGGGGTCACAGTGCTAAATCAGTAGTGTGGGTGGTGGAGGGATTTGTTCCAGATCGTGTGTGGCGAGGGAGTCGCTGCATCAGGGATCTCTGGTGAGGGTTCAGAGGAAGGTAGTTACCTCCAACATCCTTCTGGCCTTTTATCATTGACCTGTGAGAGTCACTTCGTTCATAAAAAACAAAAGCCAATGTCTCGTTTAGCACAGCAGTCCAAAGTGGATTTGCACATTCTTTTATTCTTCAAAGAGCTGCAATAACACCTAATATAATACAAGGTAAGATCAAATCATTTAAGATTAGGATTAAATACTGTTTCATTATAAATTGTATCATATCACACCATACTATGTTACCATAAATGTGTAAAAATGCTAAATCTATATATTTTCTGGGAAATGTATAAATTAACTGTTTTACACATTTCCCATAACATACATAAGCATCTCAAGTACAAAAAAAATGCATGACCCTTTCTCTCCCACTTTTCTGTCCCTCTTCTTACACCTCTGTCTATAGCAGGCAGACAAAGGAGTAACACACACCCTCTATACAGAACTCAGCCTCACCAAGTGACTACAGTTTACTCTTCAACACCCCGCAGCACTGCTGCAGGACAGGCCTGCCTTGCCAGGGTGGTCTCACTCAGGAAAATGTAGGGTCCTGGTCCAAAAACAACCCCTAGCCCCAAGGCACTTCGCATAGATCTGATAGAATTGGATATTGTAACAATATGGCAGTAGCTTCATCCTGCCCTCTGATAAATTTGCCTAGTTAAATGAAGGTTAAATAAATTAAATTAAATTTAAAAAGCTTGGTGGAATTTCGCCACATTGCTTATACCTACCATTTCACATTCAGAATAAGCTAAGTGCCTAGGGTAGGCTTCTGGACCGTCGCCACTGATGTGCAGTATTACAGCATGGCTAACTCGGGTCACATGACTGTGGTGAGAGTGGTGCATGCAGGGTAGAGGTATATTCCCTTGTGCAGGTCTGTCTGTGGCCTGCTGGGTAGAGATGGATGATGGAGGAAGAGAACAACAGAGATGAAACAGAGAGGGATAGAGATGGGGGGGAGAGAGAGAGAGAGAGGTAGAGGAGGAGAATAAGGGAGGAGAGAGCGGGAGATTACTCAGCCTGCTTATCTCAAACAAAAAGAAGGCCAGGATGAAGAGAGAGGAAAAGCGGGATAGTAGAAGAGTGGTGAGAAGCAGGGTAAGGGGGAGTGGGAAAGGGTGGGGGGTGGGGGGGTTAGGAGGCAGAGAGGGAGGGAGGGAGACATAGGGGTGGTGGAGGAGGGGAAGGGGGAGAACACTATGGCTCCTTATAAGATCTGAACCTCCCCTGGTGTCTGACCCTCCTACAGTGACTCACCTCCAGATGAAATATTATTGCCTTTCATCTCTCCTTCATCCTCTCCTCCTTATCCCTCCATCAATCCTCCTCTCTTCCTCAATCCCTTCACCTCTTCCCTCCTTTAGAGGTCACAGTAAGTCACAAAGAGGTACAGGTTGAGCCACCTCCCTTCCCAACCATTTCTGAATTCAAATGTGTGTGTCCTCTATCACCCTGTCCCACAACCATCCATCTCCCCTCTAACCCGCTTCACCCCTCTTCACCCACTGAAAAACAGAGCATGTGGTGGCATAACACTGAAAATGTTTCCCTCTGAGGTACAATTGTGAGGACCGACGCTGGAGACGAGAAGCAAGTACAGGGAGTGAACATTTAATGAAACATGGACAGGAACAGAATACAGACAGCGTCTGGAAAGGGGAAAACAAAACAACAATAACGCTGACATGGGGAACAAACTGAGGAGCAGACGGATATAGAGGGGCAATCAACAAAGTAAAGGAGTCCAGGTGAGTCCAATGAGCGCTGATGAGCGTAATGATGGTGACAGGTGTGCGTAATGAAGGGCAGCCTGGCACCAGAGAGAGGAAGCGGGAGCAGGCGTGACAAAAACAGGTTCAATCTCCTTTCCACTGTATCTGTGCCCAGTGGTGGAAAAATAACCCAACTGTCATACTTGAGTAAAAGTAAAGATACCTTAAGAGAAAATCACTCAAGTAAAATCACCCAGTAAAATACTACTTGAGAAAAAGTATAAAAATATTTGGTTTTACATATATTTAAGTATCAAAAGTAAATGTAATTGCAAAAATATATTTCAATAACAAAAGTAAAGGTAAAAGTATCAATAATTTCAATAATTTCAATTGAATAATTCAATAATTTAAATTTAAATTACTTCTATTAGGCAATCCAAACGGCACAATTTCTTGTTTTTTAAATGTATGTATAGTCAAGGGCACACTCCAACACTCAAACATTATTTACAAATTAAGCATTTGTGTTTAGTGAGTCTGCCAGATTAGAGGCAGTAGGGATGTTCTCTTGGTAAGTTTGTCTGAATTGGGACAGTTTTCCTGTCCTGTTAAGCATTCAAAATGTACTTTTGAGTGTCAGGCAAAATGGATGGAGTAAAAGGTACATTATTTACTTTAGGAATGTAGTGAAGTAAAAATAAAAGTTATCAAACATATAAATAGTCAAGTAAAGTATAGATACCAAAAAATGACTTAAGTAGTACTTTAAAGTATTTTTACTTAATTACTTTAAACCACTGTCTGTGCCCCATTTACAGTCAATACCCCACCTCGACAGCCTCTGCCAAGCAGCTCAGTCTAAGATTACCCAGTAAAACTCTGTGGCTTTGTTGGCATGACAAAGACCTGACCGAGGACTCAAATGACACTCCATACAGTTGCATGAAATAACCTGCTCCCATATCTACAAGCAGTCATGTAAGGCACTCTCCCTTTGTTCTGCACTATACCTTCATCTGCCTCTGTTTTCTTAGGTCAATCATTATCCTCTTTTCTCCATCCTCATCTCTCTTTGCCAGTTGCATAGGAGCCTCAGCTGTCACACAGGTGTGTGGCGCAAAATTGCTGTTTTGTTGCAGCTTTATGTTATAGAAGAGTAATCGATTTTTGATGGTGACTGTGTGTTTACACATGTTATATTTGAGGAGTTTGGCAGACTCTCTCATCCAGAGCAGGTTACAGTTACATTAGTCACTGGATACATTTCTGTATCTTTTTCCCCGTACTGGTCCCCCGTAGGAATCGAACCCACAACCCTGGCATTGCAAGCATCATGCTCTACCAACGGAGCCATATGGGACCCCATCTCTTACTGTTGGTCATTTTGAATAAACACCATTCACACTCATCCACGCTGTAGCACAGATGCTTGTGTGCCGTTACAAGCTATACCCCAGGGAGAGAGCAGAGGGGAGGATGGACTAACTCATCAGGGAAAGTAAAAACATTTCCATAATCGTCATCCCTAATACAATTTCATGAATTTTTTCATGTTTTGTTCCAATGAACAAATTCTTATTTACAATGGCGGCCTGTTCCAGCCAAACCCCGACGACTCTAGGCCAATTGCGCGCTGCCCTATGGGACATCCAATCACCGCCTGGATTCAATCCAGGTACTTTAGTGAAACCTCTTGGATTGAGATGCAGTGCCGTAGACCGCTGCTCCACCCTGGAGTGTTTTTAAAGAAAGTTGTTCTTATGTTTGTTATTACATTTACATTACATTTAAGTCATTTAGCAGACGCTCTTATCCAGAGCGACTTACAAATTGGTGCATTCACCTTATGACATCCAGTGGAACAGTCACTTTACAATAGTGCATCTAAATCTTAAAGGGGGGGGGGGGGTGAGAAGGATTACTTATCCTATCCTAGGTATTCCTTAAAGAGGTGGGGTTTCAGGTGTCTCCGGAAGGTGGTGATTGACTCCGCTGTCCTGGCGTCGTGAGGGAGTTTGTTCCACCATTGGGGGGGCCAGAGCAGCGAACAGTTTTGACTGGGCTGAGCGGGAACTGTACTTCCTCAGTGGTAGGGAGGCGAGCAGGCCAGAGGTGGATGAACGCAGTGCCCTTGTTTGGGTGTAGGGCCTGATCAGAGCCTGGAGGTACTGAGGTGCCGTTCCCCTCACAGCTCCGTAGGCAAGCACCATGGTCTTGTAGCGGATGCGAGCTTCAACTGGAAGCCAGTTATTGATCATTATGAGGGAGTCCTAATGGAAAGAGATGGAGAGAGAGACAAAGTGAGTGGGGAAGGAAAAGAGCGTTAAGTTATATATATTCCTAATAGGATTAGGACAGATGGACAGACATGTGGCCCAACATGCATGGCCCTGGAACCAGGATGGGTATTGTAATGGCTAATGGTATTAGTACCTTTAGTCTGAGCAACAGTGGTCCAGCACAGCCCAATCCAAACTCACTCAGCCATGATGGATTGGTGATAAAGACTCTGAAACAATGTGCCCTTTGCCCTCTGACCTCAGCCTGATAACCATCCATGGGTGGACAGGGAAGTGGATATCTGAAGGGACCACAGCACTTACCAAGAGGTGGCATTGGTTGGTTCTGAGGATTTATGTCATTGCAGGGCAGTCAAAGCATAGACTATAGTTTTTGTGTGACTTTGCCTTTTCTCCTCAGACATTTGGGAGATTATTTTTCCTGAAATATCTTTGTATTAGAAATATGCCAAATATCTTGTCCCATCCTGTTATGTTTTGTTCCGTTGTGGTTCTGCATTATATACTGTGTGACACCTGTTTATTGATATTCAGAGCTTGTTACATGTGGACATGGTCAGACCCAACAAACTGGCAGTGTTGATCTTCAGGAATCTTAGGAAGTTCTGTTCCACTGTAACATTTTAGGGCTCCAAAGTGGCGCTTTGGTCTAAGGCACTGCATCTCAGTGCTAGAGGTGTCACTACAGACCCTGGGCTGTATCACAACTGGCTGTGACTGGGAGTCCCACAGGGCAGCGCACAACTGGCTGTGACTGGAAGTCCCACAGGGCAGCGCACAACTGGCTGTGACTGGGAGTCCCACAGGGCAGCGCACAACTGGCTGTGACTGGGAGTCCCACAGGGCAGCGCACAACTGGCTGTGACTGGGAGTCCCACAGGGCAGCGCACAACTGGCTGTGACTGGGAGTCCCACAGGGCAGCGCACAACTGGCTGTGACTGGGAGTCCCACAGGGCAGCGCACAACTGGCTGTGACTGGGAGTCCCACAGGGCAAGCACAACTGGCTGTGACTGGGAGTCTCACAGGGCAGCACACAACTGGCTGTGACTGGGAGTCCCACAGGGCAGCGCACAACTGGCTGTGACTGGGAGTCCCACAGGGCAGCACACAACTGGCTGTGACTGGGAGTCCCACAGGGCAGCGCACAACTGGCTGTGACTGGGAGTCCCACAGGGCAGCACACAACTGGCTGTGACTGGGAGTCCCACAGGGCAAGCACAACTGGCTGTGACTGGGAGTCTCACAGGGCAGCGCACAACTGGCTGTGACTGGGAGTCCCACAGGGCAGCGCACAACTGGCTGTGACTGGGAGTCCCACAGGGCAGCGCACAACTGGCTGTGACTGGGAGTCCCACATGGCAGCACACAACTGGCTGTGACTGGGAGTCCCACAGGGCAGCACACAACTGGCTGTGACTGGGAGTCCCACATGGCAGCACACAACTGGCTGTGACTGGGAGTCTCACAGGGCAGCGCACAACTGGCTGTGACTGGGAGTCCCACAGGGCAGCGCACAACTGGCTGTGACTGGGAGTCCCATAGGGCAGCGCACAACTGGCTGTGACTGGGAGTCCCACAGGGCAGCGCACAACTGGCCTAGCATCGTTAGGGTTTGGCTTGGGTAGGCCGTTATTTTAAATATGAATTTGTTCTTAACTGACTTGCCTCGTTAAATAAATGTTAAAAAGGTATGAAAAGGTATGAAAAGGTATGAAAAAAAGGTATGAAGGTATGAAAATTTAAAGAACGAATCATCTTGTCATGTCTCTGATTAATCAAACCTGAATGATTGACAGGAAGGGAGTGAAATGTGAAAGGTTTAAAGAGTTTGGGAGATTTACTTTGTCTTTGCACAACACAATCATTGATGACAATGATTGATGAGCCAACTGGCGTGTCCTCCCCTCCCTCGGAACACAACGTTTCTGGGAGGAAAAGGGATAATTGTGGGGAAGAGAGAAAGTTAAATGTAGCGGGAAAAGTGGGTCTGTGTGATGGTATCTGTTGGGAGCTCCTGTAAGTGACAGTGTCACAGAGAGACAGAGATAACCTTGCTGTCTGAAGGCCTCCTAAATCAGTTAGAAACTCACATTATTAGATTTACAAGCACCTCCCCCATCCCGCAACATCTGATCTCCAGCCGATTAACAGGAATATTAATTACAGAGTGCAATTAAGGTTGGATGGATGCCAATTAGACTAAAACTCATTAGTGGGTAACGGTAACTCCGCTCTGGGTTCTGGTCAGAGCGACAGACGGGCAGATAGAGACCGATTCAACAGAATCTTTGAATTAAAGATCGGCTTCAACTTTCATTCAGAGAGTTACAAATTCGTTTTTTTAAAGACTTCCCAGCCTGCATACAATCCCTGCCTTGTAGGCAAGGCTGTGACACTTCAATAAGAGGTGAACAGTCCACAAAATGGACAGTACCACATAATGAGGACATATTTTTGACCGTGTGAAATTTCAAGTAAGGGCATGTGTGTTGATTGTGAGGGGTCCCTCCTGAGGCTTGGCTTGGTCTGGGAGGAGGAGGAGAAAGGGAACAGGGATAACACCCTAGAGAGTGGTGGGGGATCAGATAAAACACTCTTCCCAGAGAGGGACCATATTGACTGGGTGACTGGGACTGAGTGAAGGGATGGGGTTTACAGGAGACATGGGCGACGCTGTGTGTGTGTGTGTGTGTGTGTGTGTGTGTGTGTGTGTGTGTGTGTGTGTGTGTGTGTGTGTGTGTGTGTGTGTGTGTGTGTGTGTGTGTGTGTGTGTGTGTGTGTGTGTGTGTGTGTGTGTGTGTGTGTGTGTGTGTGTGTGTGTGTGTGTGTGTGTGTGTGTGTGTGTGTGTGTGTGTGTGTGTGTGTGTGTGTGTGTGTGTGTGTGTGTGTGTGTGTGTGTGTGTGTGTGTGTGTGTGTGTGTGTGTGTGTGTGTGTGTGTGTGTGTGTGTGTGTGTGTGTGTGTGTGTGTACATGCTTGTGGGTGGTTGTATACATGCATGCTTCCATTGACATTCATAAACCTAATAAAAGGTCTGAGCAAGGCTGTATAGTGAAGGTAACTGATGGGGGACGGTTGCTTGGTGATGCTTGATGCTCAGTGTAAAGTGATCGGGGTGATGCTGTGGGTCTCCAGGGGGCTCTGAGGGGGGTCTGAGAGGAGATGCTGTGGCCCATTCTCATGCTGTGTGGCTGGGATAGGACAGAACAGGACAGGACTATATATGTGTGTGTGGGGAGAGGGGGGGTCACCTGTGTGTCTGAGATTCTCATATCTGCTCCATTCTCAGTAGGTTCATATTGAGCTCATTGTCTGAGTGAAAGCCCTATTCATAGACAATATTGTATAATATACAATAGAATTGTAGAGTAAAACCCACTGAATTGTAAATGTCTGACCCTCTGACCCAGATGTGAACATCTGATCTTCGTTACTTAATTGATGGGTTTAAATGATTTTCAGGCTCAGCCGTAGTCCCACATGGGATCTATAACAACCCGAATACATGTCAAATTATGACACATTGGATTAGCAACACACAGTGAATAGCAACACACATCTGGACAGTAATATACAATTAACTCTGAGTAGGCCCCACATCTACTACAGCTCCAGGATGGCTCATTCAGACACCCAGTGTTGGGCTGCCCCTTACTCAGCTCCCCTGTCTCTATCTCTGGGTCGCTGGGTTGAGCTGTCTGCTGGCCCAATTCTGACCTCTGTGGAGCCCCAGCAGCACAGGCCAGCACAGAGCTCAGCTTTGGTGCATTGGATACGGTTTAGACTGGAATGAAGGCCGGAGCCTGTTTACTTTCGAACTGGATTAGGACACCGAGGAGGGGAAGAAAAAAGGAGGACAGGGGGAGATGGAAGAGGAGAGAGGGGTCAAAGAAAGAGGGAGAAGGAGTGAGAATAGAGATTGATATAAGAAAACATGCTTCTAAAATGTATCAATGTGAGTATTTAGTCCTAGTGCACTTTGAATGGGAGAAGCCTTTAATTGTAAATAATAATCATAATAAGTGTATTGGGCTAGGGGTTTCCATGGTGATGGGTGTATTGTTTATCATTTCTAGGTGTCTCCCCATTTTGATTGATGTTGATGTTAGTGAGGACATTGTAATATTATGCTTTTGGTGTCAATGCTGTTTAAATGATTTAAATGTTGTTTCAACTGAGGCGAGTCAGTGTGAATAAAGATGTTGGAGTTTCGGGGTAGAGAAAGGCTCCATTAACACAGAGGGACTTAGCGCCGTTCATTTGACAGCAGACTGATGGCGGCCATTGAGAGGAAAAGCTTTTAATTTGGCTCTGGTGTGTTTAATTGGGTTGACTTTTTCTCCTCTCACCAAGAGGAATGGGCTGGGTAATGAAGTTAGTCACTCTGTGTGTGTGTGTGTGTGTGTGTGTGTGTGTGTGTGTGTGTGTGTGTGTGTGTGTGTGTGTGTGTGTGCGTGCGTGCGTGCGTGCGTGCGTGCGTGCGTGCGTGCGTGCGTGCGTGCGTGCGTGCGTGTGTGCGTGTGTGTGCGTTTTGGTTTGTATTTACTGTGTATGTATGCATGTGTGTGTATGCTGCCAGCTTGTGTGTGTGTGTGTGTATACTGGATATGTTTCAGTGTACCTCTCTCTCTCGCTCCCCCCCCCCTAATTCATTGTGTAATGCTGTTTATTGTGGGTATCATGGTGCTTTTATGCATTAGTTAAATGGATCCAGCACATTACTGTAATGGAGAGGGAGCATGAAAACACACTGAAACCAGATCTACTTCTCGCTCTCTGTTTTATCTCTTTCCTCTGCCTCTCTTTCCTCTGTCCCCTCTTGCTATTATACCTTCATTTTCACTCCATCCTTCCATCTCATTCATTCCCTCCCATTTTCATCTCCCTCTCCTTTCTTCCCTCTATCCTCCTCCTCCTCTCTTTCTCTTTCTCTCTCTCTCTTCTGTTCCCACTCTGATCTGTTCTAATCACCCTCTTCCTCTTTCTCCATCCCTCTGTCTTTCTCTCTCCCCCTCTCCCTGCCTCTGTCCTTCTCTCTCCCCCTCTCCCTGCCTCTGTCCTTCTCTCTCCCCCTCTCCCTCCCTCTGTCATTCTCTCTCCCCCTCTCCCTGCCTCTGTCCTTCTCTCTCCCCCTCTCCCTCCCTCTGTCATTCTCTCTCCCCCTCTCCCTGCCTCTGTCCTTCTCTCTCCCCCTCTCCCTGCCTCTGTCCTTCTCTCTCCCCCTCTCCCTGCCTCTGTCTTTCACTCTCCCCCTCTCCCTGCCCCTGTCCTTCTCTCTCCCCCTCTCCCTGCCTCTGTCCTTCTCTCTCCCCCTCTCCCTCCCTCTGTCATTCTCTCTCCCCCTCTCACTGCCTCTGTCCTTCTCTCTCCCCCTCTCCCTGCCTCTGTCCTTCTCTCTCCCCCTCTCCCTGCCTCTGTCCTTCTCTCTCCCCCCTCTCCCTCCCTTTGTCATTCTCTCTCCCCCTCTCCATGCCTCTGTCCTTCACTCTCCCCCTTTCCCTCCCTCTGTCATTCTCTCTCCCCCTCTCCCTCCCTCTGTCCTTCTCTCTCCCCCTCTCCCTCCCCCTGGCTTCTCTCTCCCCCTCTCCCTCCCTCTGGCTTCTCTCTCCCCCTCTTGCTCCCTCTGGCTTCTCTCTCCCCCTTTCCATCCCTCTGGCTTCTCTCTCCCCCTTTCCCTCCCTCTGGCTTCTCTCTCCCCCTCTCCCTCCCTCTGGCTTCTCTCCCCCTCTCCTTCCCTCTGGCTTCTCTCCCCCTCCCTCTGGCTCCCTCTGGCTTCTCTCTCCCCTTCTCCCTCCCTCCTTCCTCTCCCCCTCTCCCTCCCTCTGGCTTCTCTCTCCCCCTCTCCCTCCCTCTGGCTTCTCTCTCCCCCTCTCCCTCCCTCTGGCTTCTCTCTCCCCCTCCCTCCCTCTGGCTTCTCTCTCCCCCTCTCTCTCCTCTCCCCTCTCCCTCCCTCTGGCTTCTCTCTCCTCTCCCTCCCTCTGGCTTCTCTCTCCCCCTTTCCCTCCCTCTGGCTTCTCTCTCCCCCTCTCCCTCCCTCTGGCTTCTCTCTCCCCCTCTCCCTCCCTCTGGCTTCTCTCTCCCCCTCTTCCCTCCCTCCCTCTGGCTTCTCTCTCCCCCCTCTCCCTCCCTCTGGCTTCCCTCCCTCTGGCTTCTCTCCCCCTCCCTCCCCCTCTGGCTTCCTCTCCCCCTTTCTCCCTCTGGCTTCTCTCCCCCCTCTCCTGGCTCCCTCCCTCTCCCTCCCCTCCCCCTGGCTTCTCTCTCCCCCTCCCTCCCTCTGGCTTCTCTCTCCCCCTCCCTCTGGCTTCTCTCTCCCCCTCTGGCTCCCTCTGGCTTCTCTCTCCCCTCTCCCTCCCTCTGGCTTCCTCTCCCCTGGCTCTCCTCTCCCCTCTGGCTTCTCCCCCTCTCTCCCTTTCTCTCCCCCCCTCTGGCCCCCTCTCTCTCCCTCCCCCTTTCCCTCCCTCTGGCTCTGTCTCTCTCCCCCTTCCCTCCCTCTGGCTTCTCTCTCCCCCTTTCCCTCCCTCTGGCTTCTCTCTCCCCCTTTCCCTCCCTCTGGCTTCTCTCTCCCCCTTTCCCTCCCTCCCTCTCCTTCTCCCTCTGGCTTCCCTCCCCCTCTCACTCCCTCTGGCTTCTCTCTCCCCCTCTCCTTCCCTCTGGCTTCTCTCTCCCCCTCTCCCTCCCTCTTGCTTCTCTCTCCCCCTCTCCCTCCCTCTGGCTTCTCTCTCCCCCTCTCCCCCTCTCCCTGCCTCTGTCCTTCTCTCTCCCCCTTTCCCTCCCTCTGTGCTTCTCTCTCCCCCTCTCCCTCCCTCTGTGCTTCTCTCTGCCCCTCTCCCTCCCTCTGGTTTCTCTCTCCCCCTCTCCCTCCCTCTGTCATTCTCTCTCCCCCTCTCCCTGCCTCTGTCTTCTCTCTCCCCCTCTCCCTCCCTCTGTCATTCTCTCTCCCCCTCTCCCTGCCTCTGTCCTTCACTCTCCCCTCTCCCTGCCTCTGTCCTTCTCTCCCCCTCTCCCTGCCTCTGTCTTTCTCTCTCCCCCTCTCCCTGCCTCTGTCTTTCTCTCTCCCCCTCTCCCTGCCTCTGTTCTTCTCTCTCCCCCTCTCCCTCCCTCTGTCATTCTCTCTCCCCCTCTCACTGCCTCTGTCCTTCTCTCTCCCCTCTCCCTGCCTCTGTCCTTCTCTCTCCCCCTCTCCCTGCCTCTGTCCTTCTCTCTCCCCCTCTCCCTCCCTTTGTCATTCTCTCTCCCCCTCTCCATGCCTCTGTCCTTCACTCTCCCCCTTTCCCTCCCTCTGTCATTCTCTCTCCCCCTCTCCCTCCCTCTGTCCTTCTCTCTCCCCCTCTCCTTCCCCCTGGCTTCTCTCTCCCCCTCTCCCTCCCTCTGGCTTCTCTCTCCCCCTCTTGCTCCCTCTGGCTTCTCTCTCCCCCTTTCCATCCCTCTGGCTTCTCTCTCCCCCTTTCCCTCCCTCTGGCTTCTCTCTCCCCCTCTCCCTCCCTCTGGCTTCTCTCTCCCCCTCTCCCTCCCTCTGGCTTCTCTCTCCCCCTCTCCTTCCCTCTGGCTTCTCTCTCCCCCTCTCCCTCCCTCTGGCTTCTCTCTCCCCCTCTCCCTCCCTCTGGCTTCTCTCTCCCCCTTTCCCTCCCTCTGGCTTCTCTCTCCCCCTCTCCCTCCCTCTGGCTTCTCTCTCACCCTTTCCCTCCCTCTGGCTTCTCTCTCCCCCTCTCCCTCCCTCTGGCTTCTCTCTCCCCCTCTCCCTCCCTCTGGCTTCTCTCTCCCCCCTTCCCTCCCTCTGGCTTATCTCTCCCCCTCTCCCTCCCTCTGGCTTCTCTCTCCCCCTTTCCCTCCCTCTGGCTTCTCTCTCCCCCTTTCCCTCCCTCTGGCTTCTCTCTCCCCCTCTCCCTCCCTCTGGCTTCTCTCTCCCCCTCTCCCTCCCTCTGGCTTCTCTCTCCCCCTCTCCCTCCCTCTGGCTTCTCTCTCCCCCTCTCCCTCCCTCTGGCTTCTCTCTCCCCCTTTCCCTCCCTCTGGCTTCTCTCTCCCCCTTCCCTCCCTCTGGCTTCTCTCTCCCCCTCTCCCTCCCTCTGGCTTCTCTCTCCCCCTCTCCCTCCCTCTGGCTTCTCTCTCCCCCTCCCCTCTGGCTTCTCTCTCCCCCCCCTTCCCTCCCTCTGGCTTCTCTCTCCCCCTCTCCCTCCCTCTGGCTTCTCTCTCCCCCTCCCTCCCTCTGGCTTCTCTCTCCCCCTTTCCCTCCCTCTGGCTTCTCTCTCCCCCTTTCCCTCCCTCTGGCTTCTCTCTCCCCCTCTCCCTCCCTCTGGCTTCTCTCTCCCCCTCTCCCTCCCCTGGCTTCTCTCTCCCCCTTTCCCTCCCTCTGGCTTCTCTCTCCCCCTTTCCCTCCCTCTGGCTTCTCTCTCCCCCTCTCCCTCCATCTGGCTTCTCTCTCCCCCTCTCCCTCCCTCTGGCTTCTCTCTCCCCCTTTCCCTCCCTCTGGCTTCTCTCTCCCCCTTTCCCTCCCTCTGGCTTCTCTCTCCCCCTTTCCCTCCCTCTGGCTTCTCTCTCCCCCTCTCCCTCCCTCTGGCTTCTCTCTCCCCCTCTCCCTCCCTCTGGCTTCTCTCTCCCCCTCTCCCTGCCTCTGTCCTTCTCTCTCCCCCTCTCCCTCCCTCTGGCTTCTCTCTCCCCCTCTCCCTGCCTCTGTCCTTCTCTCTCCCCGTCTCCCTGCCTCTGTCCTTCTCTCTCCCCCTCTCCCTCCCTCTGGCTTCTCTCTCCCCCTTTCCCTCCCTCTGGCTTCTCTCTCCCCCTTTCCCTCCCTCTGGCTTCTCTCTCCCCCTTTCCCTCCCTCTGGCTTCTCTCTCCCCCTCTCCCTCCCTCTGGCTTCTCTCTCCCCCTCTAACTTCCTCTGGCTTCTCTCTCCCCCTCTCCTTCCCTCTGGCTTCTCTCTCCCCCTCTCCCTCCCTCTTGCTTCTCTCTCCCCCTCTCCCTCCCTCTGGCTTCTCTCTCCCCCTCTCCCCCTCTCCCTGCCTCTGTCCTTCTCTCTCCCCCTTTCCCTCCCTCTGTGCTTCTCTCTCCCCCTCTCCCTCCCTCTGTTCTTCTCTCTGCCCCTCTCCCTCCCTCTGGTTTCTCTCTCCCCCTCTCCCTCCTTCTGGCTTCTCTCTCCCCCTCTCCTGCCTCTGTCCTTCTCTCTCCCCCTTTCCCTCCCTCTGGCTTCTCTCTCCCCTCTCCCTGCCTCTGTCCTTCTCTCTCACCCTCTCCCTGCCTCTGTCCTTCTCTCTCCCCTCTCCCTGCCTCTGTCCTTCTCTCTCCCCCTCTCCCTCCCTCTGGCTTCTCTCTCCCCCTCTCCCTCCCTCTGGCTTCTCTCTCCCTCTCTCCCCATCTTCCTCCTTCTGTTCTTCTCTCTCCCCCACTCCCTCCCTCTGTCTTCTCTCTCCCCTCTCCCTGCCTCTGTCCTTCTCTCTCCCCCTCTCCCTCCCTCTGGCTTCTCTCTCCCCCTCTCCCTCCCCATGGCTTCTCTCTCCCCCTCTCCCTGCCTCTGTACTTCTCTCTCCCCCTCTCCCTCTCTCTGGCTTCTCTCTCGCCCTCTCCCTGCCTCTGGCTTCTCTCTCCCCCTCTCCATGCCTCTGTCCTTCTCTCTCCCCCTCTCCCTCCCTCTGGCTTCTCTCTCCCCCTCTCCCTCCCTCTGTCCTTCTCTCTCCCCCTCTCCCTCCCTCTGGCTTCTCTCTCCCCCTCTCTCCCTCCTCTGGCTTCTCTCTCCCCCTCTCCCTCCCTCTGGCTTCTCTCTCCCCCTTTCCCTCCCTCTGGCTTCTCTCTCCCCCTCTCCCTCCCTCTGGCTTCTCTCTCACCCTTTCCCTCCCTCTGGCTTCTCTCTCCCCCTCTCCCTCCCTCTGGCTTCTCCCTCCCCCTCTCCCTCCCTCTGGCTTCTCTCTCCCCCTCCCTCCCTCCCTCTGGCTTCTCTCTCCCCCTCTCCCTCCCTCTGGCTTCTCTCCCTCCCTCTGGCTTCCTCTCCCCCTTCCCTCCCTCTGGCTTCTCTCTCCCCCTCTCCCTCCCTCTGGCTTCTCTCTCCCCTCTCCCTCCCTCTGGCTTCTCTCTCCCCTCTCCCTCCCTCTGGCTTCTCTCTCCCACCCTCCCTCCCTCTGGCTTCTCTCTCCCCCCTCTCCCTCCCTCTCCCTCCCTCTGGCTTCTCTCTCTCCCTCCCTCTGGCTTCTCTCTCCCCCTCTCCCTCCCTCTGGCTTCTCTCTCCCCCTCTCCCTCCCTCTGGCTTCTCTCTCCCCCTCCCTCCCTCTGGCTTCTCTCTCCCCTCCCTCCCTCTGGCTTCTCTCCCCCTCTCCCTCCCCTTCTCTCCCCTCCCTCTGGCTTCTCTCTCCCCCCTCCCTCTGGCTTCTCTCCCTCCCCTCCCTCTGGCTTCTCTCTCCCCCTTTCCCTCCCTCTGGCTTCTCTCTCCCCCTCTGGCTTCTTCTCCCTCCCTCTGGCTTCTCTCTCCCCCTCTCCCTCCCTCTGGCTTCTCTCTCCCCCTTTCCCTCCCTCTGGCTTCTCTCTCCCCCTCCCTCCCTCCCTCTGGCTTCTCTCTCCCCCTCTCCCTCCCTCTGGCTTCTCTCTCCCCCTCTCCCTCCCTCTGTCTTCTCTCTCCCCTCCCTCCCTCTGGCTTCTCTCCCCCCTCCCTCTGGCTCTCTCCCCCTCTCCCTCCTCTGGCTTCTCTCTCCCCTCTCCCTCCCTCTGGCTTCTCTCTCCCCCCCCTTTCCCTCCCTCTGGCTTCTCTCTCCCCCTTCCCCTCCTCTGGCTTCTCCTCTCTCCCTCTCTGGCTTCTCTCTCCCCTCTCCCTCCCTCTGGCCTCTCTCTCCCCCTCTCCCTCCCTCTGCTTCTCTCTCCCCCTCTCCCTCCCTCTGGCTTCTCTCTCCCCTCTCCCTCCCTCTGGCTTCTCTCTCCCCCTCTCCCTCCCTCTGGCTTCTCTCTCCCCCTCTCCCTCCCTCTGGCTTCTCTCTCCCCCTCTCCCTCCCTCTGGCTTCTCTCTCCCCTCTCCCTCCCTCTCCCTCTCTCCCCTGTCTTCTCTCCCCCTCCCCCCTCTCCTCTCTCTCTCTCCCCTCTCCCTCCCTCTGGCTTCTCTCTCCCCTCTCTCCTCTCTCCTCTGTCCCTTCTCTCTCCCCCCTCTCCCTCCCTCTGGCTTCTCTCTCTCCCCCTCTCCCTGCCTCTGTCCTTCTCTCTCCCCTCCCTCCTCTCCCTCTCTCTCTCTCCCTGGCTTCTCTCCCCCCCCTCTCTGCCTCTGTCCTTCTCTCTCCCCCTCTCCCTCCTCTGGCTTCTCTCTCCCCCTCTCCCTCCCTCTGGCTTCTCTCTCCCCCTCTCCCTCCCTCTGGCTTCTCTCTCCCTGCCTCTGTCCTTTCCCTCCCTCTGGCTTCTCTCTCCCCCTCTCCCTCCCTCTGGCTTCTCTCTCCCCCTCTCCCTCCCTCTGGCTTCTCTCTCCCCCTCTCTCCCTCTCTCCCTCCTCTCCTTCTTCTCCCCCTCCCTCTCTTCTCTCTCCCTCTCCCCCATCTTCCTCCTTCTGTTCTCTGTCTTCTCTCTCCCCCTCTCCTCCCTCTGTCCTTCTCTCTCCCCCTCTCCCTGCCTCTGTCCTTCTCTCTCCCCCTCTCCCTCTCTCTGGCTTCTCTCTCGCCCTCTCCCTGCCTCTGTCCTTCTCTCTCCCCCTTCCCTCCCTCTGGCTTCTCTCCCCCCCTCTCCCTCCCTCTGGCTTCTCTCTCTCCCCCTTTCCCTCCCTCTGGCTTCTCTCTCCCCCTCTCCCTCCCTCTGGCTTCTCTCTCCCCCTCTCTCTCCCTCCTCTGCTTCTCTCTCCCCCTTCCCTCCCTCTGGCTTCTCTCTCCCCCTCTCCCTCCCTCTCTCTTCTCTCTCCCCCTCTCCCTCCCTCTGGCTTCTCTCTCCCCCTTCCCTCCCTCTGGCTTCTCTCTCCCCCTCTCCCTCCCTCTGGCTTCTCTCTCCAACTCTCCCTCCCTCTGGCTTCTCTCTCCCCCTCTCCCTCCCTCTGGCTTCTCTCTCCCCCTCTCCCTCCCTCTGGCTTCTCTCTCCCCCTCTCCCTCCCTCTGTCCTTCTCTCTCCCCCTTTCCCTCCCTCTGGCTTCTCTCTCCCCCTCTCCCTCCCTCTGGCTTCTCTCTCCCCCTTTCCCTCCCTCTGGCTTCTCTCTCCCCCTCTCCCTCCCTCTGGCTTCTCTCTCCCCCTCTCCCTCCCTCTGGCTTCTCTCTCCCCCTCTCTCCCTGCCTCTGGCTTCTCTCTCCCCCTCTCCCTCCCTCTGGCTTCTCTCTCCCCCTCTCCCTCCCTCTGGCTTCTCTCTCCCCCTCTCCCCTGCCTCTGTCCTTCTCTCTCCCCCCTCTCCCTGCCTCCGTCCTTCTCTCTCCCCCTCTCCCTGCCTCTGTCCTTCTCTCTCCCCCTCTCCCTCCCTCTGGCTTCTCTCTCCCCCTCTCCCTCCCTCTGGCTTCTCTCTCCCCCTCTCCCCCTCTCCCTGCCTCTGTCCTTCTCTCTCCCCTCTCCCTGCCTCTGTCCTTCTCTCTCCCCCTCTCCCTCCCTCTGGCTTCTCTCTCCCCCTCTCCCCCCTCTCCCTCCCTCTGTCCTTCTCTCTCCCCCTCTCCCTGCCTCTGTCCTTCTCTCTCCCCCCTCTCCCTCCCTCTGGCTTCTCTCTCCCCTCTCCCTGCCTCTGTCCTTCTCTCTCCCCCTCTCCCTCCCTCTGGCTTCTCTCTCCCCCTCTCCCTCCCTCTGGCTTCTCTCTCCCCCTCTCCCTGCCTCTGTCCCTCTCTCTCTCCCCCTCTCCCTCTCTCTGGCTTCTCTCTCGCCCTCTCCCTGCCTCTGGCTTCTCTCTCCCCCTCTCCCTGCCTCTGTCCTTCTCTCTCCCCCTCTCCCTCCCTCTGGCTTCTCTCTCCCCCTCTCCCTCCCTCTGTCCTTCTCTCTCCCCCTCTCCCTCCCTCTGGCTTCTCTCTCCCCCTCTCCCTGCCTCTGCTTCTCTCTCCCCCTCTCCCTGCCTCCGTCCTTCTCTCTCCCCCTCTCCCTGCCTCTGTCCTTCTCTCTCCCCCTCTCCTTCTCCCTCTCCCTCCTCTGGCTTCTCTCTCCCCCTCTCCCTCCCTCTGGCTTCTCTCTCCCCCTCTCCCTCTCCCTGCCTCTGTCCTTCTCTCTCCCCCTCTCCCTCTGCCTCTGGCTTCTCTCTCCCCCTCTCCCTCCCTCTGGCTTCTCTCTCCCCCTCTCCCCCTCTCCCTGCCTCTGTCCTTCTCTCTCCCCCTCTCCCTCCCTCTGGCTTCTCTCTCCCCCTCTCCCTCCCTCTGGCTTCTCTCTCCCCCTCTCCCCTCTCCCTGCCTCTGTCCTTCTCTCTCCCCCTCTCCCTGCCTCTGTCCTTCTCTCTCCCCCTCTCCCTGCCTCTGGCTTCTCTCTCCCCCTCTCCCTCCCTCTGGCTTCTCTCTCCCCCTCTCCCCCTCTCCCTGCCTCTGTCCTTCTCTCTCCCCCTCTCCTCCCTCTGGCTTCTTTCTCCCCCTCGCCCCCTCTCCCTGCCTCTGTCCTTCTCTCTCCCCCTCTCTCTCCCTCTGTGCTTCTCTCTCCCCCTCTCCCTCCCTCTCCCCCTCTCCCTCCCTCTGTCCTTCTCTCTCCCCCCCTCCCCTCCCTCTGGCTTCTCTCTCCCCCTTTCCCTCCCTCTGGCTTCTCTCTCCCCCTTTCCCTCCCTCTGGCTTCTCTCTCCCCCTCTCCCTCCCTCTGGCTTCTCTCTCCCCCTCTCCCTCCCCTGGCTTCTCTCTCACCCTTTCCCTCCCTCTGGCTTCTCTCTCCCCCTTTCCCTCCCTCTGGCTTCTCTCTCCCCCTCTCCCTCCATCTGGCTTCTCTCTCCCCCTCTCCCTCCCTCTGGCTTCTCTCTCCCCCTTTCCCTCCCTCTGGCTTCTCTCTCCCCCTTTCCCTCCCTCTGGCTTCTCTCTCCCCCTTCCCTCCCTCTGGCTTCTCTCTCCCCCTCTCCCTCCCTCTGGCTTCTCTCTCCCCCTCTCCTCCCTCTGGCTTCTCTCTCCCCCTCTCCCTGCCTCTGTCCTTCTCTCCCCCCCCTCTCCCTCCCTCTGGCTTCTCTCTCCCCCTCTCTCTGCCTCTGTCCTTCTCTCTCCCCCCCCTCCCTGCCTCTGTCTTTCTCTCTCCCCCTCTCCCTCCCTCTGGCTTCTCTCTCCCCCTTTCCCTCCCTCTGGCTTCTCTCTCCCCCTTTCCCTCCCTCTGGCTTCTCTCTCCCCCCTTTCCCTCCCTCTGGCTTCTCTCTCCCCCTCTCCCTCCCTCTGGCTTCTCTCTCCCCCTCTCCCTCCCTCTGGCTTCTCTCTCCCCCTCTCCCTCCCTCTGGCTTCTCTCTCCCTCTCTCCCCATCTTCCTCCTTCTGTTCTTCTCTCTCCCCCTCCCTCCCTCTGTCCTTCTCTCTCCCCCTCTCCCTGCCTCTGTCCTTCTCTCTCCCCCTCTCCCTCTCTCTGGCTTCTCTCTCCCCTCTCCCTGCCTCTGTCCTTCTCCCCTCTCCCCTCTCCCTCCCTCTGGCTTCTCTCTCCCCCTCTCCCTCCCCATGGCTTCTCTCTCCCCCTCTCCCTGCCTCTGTACTTCTCTCTCCCCCTCTCCCTCTCTCTGGCTTCTCTCTCGCCCTCTCCCTGCCTCTGGCTTCTCTCTCCCCCCTCTCCATGCCTCTGTCCTCTCTCCCCCTCTCCCTCCCTCTGGCTTCTCTCTCCCCCTCTCCCTCCCTCTGTCCTTCTCTCTCCCCCTCTCCCTCCCTCTGGCTTCTCTCTCCCCCTCTCCCTGCCTCTGTCCTTCTCTCTCCCCCTCCCCTGCCTCCGTCCTTCTCTCTCCCCCTCTCCCTGCCTCTGTCCTTCTCTCTCCCCCTCTCCCTCCCTCTGGCTTCTCTCTCCCCCTCTCCCTCCCTCTGGCTTCTCTCTCCCCCTCTCCCCCTCCCCCTCTGGCTTCTCTCTCCCTCTCCCTGTCTGGCTTCTCTCTCCCCCTCTCCCTCCCTCTGGCCTTCTCTCTCCCCCTCTCCCTCCTCTGGCTTCTCTCTCCCCCTCTCCCCCTCTCCTCCCTCTGTCCTTCTCTCTCCCCCTCTCCCCTCTCCCTGCCTCTGTCCTTCTCTCTCCCCCTCTCTCCCTCCCTCTGGCTTCTCTCTCGCCCTCTCCCTGCCTCTGTCCTTCTCTCTCCCCCTCTCCCTCCCTCTGGCTTCTCTCTCCCCCTCTCCCTCCCTCTGGCTTCTCTCTCCCCCTCTCCCTCTCCTCTGTACTTCTCTCTCCCCCTCTCCCTCCCTCTGGCTCTCTGGCTTCTCTCTCCCCCTCTCCCTGCCTCTGGCTTCTCTCTCCCCCTCTCCCTGCCTCTGTCCTTCTCTCTCCCACTCTCCCTCCCTCTGGCTTCTCTCTCCCCCTCTCCCTCCCTCTGTCCTTCTCTCTCCCCCTCTCCCTCCCTCTGGCTTCTCTCTCCCCCTCTCCCTGCCTCCGGCTTCTCTCTCCCCCTCTCCCTGCCTCTGTCCTTCTCTCTCCCCCTCTCCCTGCCTCTGTCCTTCTCTCTCCCCCTCTCCCTCCCTCTGGCTTCTCTCTCCCCCTCTCCCTCCCTCTGGCTTCTCTCTCCCCCTCTCCCCCTCTCCCTGCCTCTGTCCTTCTCTCTCCCCCTCTCCCTGCCTCTGGCTTCTCTCTCCCCCTCTCCCTCCCTCTGGCTTCTCTCTCCCCCTCTCCCCTCTCTCCCTGCCTCTGTCCTTCTCTCTCCCCCTCTCCCTCCCTCTGGCTTCTCTCTCCCCCTCTCCCTCCCTCTGGCTTCTCTCTCTCTCCCCCTCTCCCCCCTCTCCCTGCCTCTGTCCTTCTCTCTCCCCCTCTCCCTGCCTCTGTCCTTCTCTCTCCCCCTCCTCTCCCTGCCTCTGGCCCTCTCTCCCCCTCTCCCTCCCTCTGGCTTCTCTCTCCCCCTCTCCCCCTCTCCCTGCCTCTGTCCTTCTCTCTCCCCCTCTCCCTCCCTCTGGCTTCTTTCTCCCCCTCCCCCCTCTCCCTGCCTCTGTCCTTCTCTCTCCCCCTCTCTCTCCCTCTGTGCTTCTCTCTCCCCCTCTCCCTCCCTCTGTCCTTCCTCCCCCTCCCTCCCTCTGTCTTCTCTCTCCCCCTCTCCCTCCCTCTGTCTTCTCTCTCCCCCTCTCCCTCCCTCTGGCTTCTCTCTCCCCCTCTCCCTGCCTCTGTCCTTCTCTCTCCCCCTCTCCCTCCCTCTGTCCTTCTCTCTCCCCATCTCCCTCCTTCTGTTCTTCTCTCTCGCCCTCTCCCTGCCTCTGGCTTCTCTCTCCCCCTCTCCCTCCTGCCTCTGTCCTTCTCTCTCCCCTCTCCCTCCCTCTGGCTTCTCTCTCCCCTCCCTCCCTCCCTCTGTCCTTCTCTCTCCCCCTCTCCCTCCCTCTGGCTTCTCTCTCCCCCTCTCCCTGCCTCTGTCCTTCTCTCTCCCCCTCTCCCTGCCTCCGTCCTTCTCTCTCCCCCTCTCCCTGCCTCTGTCCTTCTCTCTCCCCTCTCCCCTCCCTCTGGCTTCTCTCTCCCCCTCTCCCTCCCTCTGGCTTCTCTCTCCCCCTCTCCCCCTCTCCCTGCCTCTGTCCTTCTCTCTCCCCCTCTCCCTGCCTCTGGCTTCTCTCTCCCCCTCTCCCTCCCTCTGGCTTCTCTCTCCCCCTCTCCCCCTCTCCCTGCCTCTGTCCTTCTCTCTCCCCCTCTCCCTCCCTCTGGCTTCTCTCTCCCCCTCTCCCTCCCTCTGGCTTCTCTCTCCCCCTCTCCCCCTCTCCCTGCCTCTGTCCTTCTCTCTCCCCCTCTCCTCCTCTGCCTCTGTCCTTCTCTCTCCCCCTCTCCCTGCCTCTGGCTTCTCTCTCCCCCTCTCCCTCCCTCTGGCTTCTCTCTCCCCCTCTCCCCCTCTCCCTGCCTCTGTCCTTCTCTCTCCCCCTCTCCCTCCCTCTGGCTTCTTTCTCCCCCTCGCCCCCTCTCCCTGCCTCTGTCCTTCTCTCTCCCCCTCTCTCTCCCTCTGTGCTTCTCTCTCCCCCTCTCCCTCCCTCTCCCCCTCTCCCTCCCTCTGTCCTTCTCTCTCCCCCTCTCCCTCCCTCTGGCTTCTCTCTCCCCCTCTCCCTGCCTCTGGCTTCTCTCTCCCCTCTCCCTGCCTCTGTCCTTCTCTCTCCCCCTCTCCCTCCCTCTGTCCTTCTCTCTCCCCATCTCCCTCCTTCTGTTCTTCTCTCTCCCCATCTCCCTCCTCTGGCTTCTCTCTCCCCCACTCCCTCCTCTGTCCTCTCTCCCCCCTCTCCCTCCCTCTGTCCTTCTCTCTCCCCCTCTCCCTCCCTCTGGCTTCTCTCTCCCCCTCTCCCTGCCTCTGTCCTTCTCTCTCCCCCTCTCCCTGCCTCCGTCCTTCTCTCTCCCCCTCTCCCTCCTCTGTCCTTCTCTCTCCCCCTCTCCCTCCCTCTGGCTTCTCTCTCCCCCTCTCCCTCCCTCTGGCTTCTCTCTCCCCCTCTCCCCCTCTCTGGCTCTGTCTTCTCTCTCCCCCTCTCCCTGCCTCTGGCTTCTCTCTCCCCCTCTCCCTCCCTCTGGCTTCTCTCTCCCCCTCTCCCCCTCCCCTCCTCTGTCCTTCTCTCCCCCCTCTCCCTCCCTCTGGCTTCTCTCTCCCCCTCTCCCTCCCTCTGGCTTCTCTCTCCCCCTCCCCCCTCTCCCTGCCTCTGTCTTCTCTCTCCCCCTCTCCCTGCCTCTGTCCTTCTCTCTCCCCCTCTCCCTGCCTCTGTTCTCTCTCCCCCTCTCCCTCCCTCTGGCTTCTCTCTCCCCCCTCTCCCCCTCTCCCTGCCTCTGTCCTTCTCTCTCCCCCTCTCCCTCCCTCTGTTCTTTCTCCCCCTCGCCCCCTCTCCCTGCCTCTGTCCTTCTCTCTCCCCCTCTCCTCCTCTGTTCTTCTCTCTCCCCCCTCCCTCCCTCTCCCCTCTCCCTCCCTCTGTCCTTCTCTCTCCCCCTCCCCTCCCTCTGGCTTCTCTCTCCCCCTCTCCCTGCCTCTGGCTTCTCTCTCCCCCTCTCCCTGCCTCTGTCCTCTCTCTCTCCCCCCTCTCCCTCCCTCTGTCCTTCTCTCTCCCCCTCTCCCTCCCTCTGTTCTTCTCTCTCCCTCTCCCTCCTCTGTTCTTCTCTCTCCCCCACTCCCTGCCTCTGTCCTTCTCTCTCCCCCTCTCCCTGCCTCTGTCCTTCTCTCTCTCTCCCTGCCTCTGTTCTTCTCTCCCTCTCCCTGCCTCTGTCCTTCTCTCTCCCCTCTCCCTCCCTCTGTTCTTCTCTCTCCCCCTCTCCCTCCCTCTGGCTTCTCTCTCCCTCTCCCTGCCTCTGTCCTTCTCTCTCCCCTCTCCCTCCCTCTGGCTTCTCTCTCCCCCTCTCCCTGCCTCTGTTCCTTCTCTCTCCCCCTCTCCCTCCCTCTGGCTTCTCTCTCCCCCTCTCCCTGCCTCTGTTCTCTCTCTCCCTCTCCCTGCCTCTGGCTTCTCTCTCTCCCTCTCCCTGCCTCTGTTCTTCTCTCTCTCTCCCTCTCCTCTGTTCTTCTCTCCCTCTCCCTGCCTCTGTTCTTCTCTCTCTCTCCCTGCCTCTGTTCTTCTCTCTCTCTCCCTGCCTCTGTTCTTCTCTCTCTCCCTGCCTCTGTTCTCTCTTCTTCCCTCCTCTGTTCTTCTCTCCCTCCCTGCCTCTGTTCTTCTCTCTCCCCCTCTCCCTGTTCTTCTCTCTCTCCCTGCCTCTGTTCTTCTGTTCTTCTCTCTCTCTCTCCCTGCCTCTGTTCTTCTCTCCCTCTCCCTGCCTCTGTTCTTCTCTCTCTCTCCCTGCCTCTGTTCTTCTCTCTCTCTCCCTGCCTCTGTTCTTCTCTCTCTCTCCCTGCCTCTGTTCTTCTCTCCTCTCCCTGCCTCTGTTCTTCTCTCTCTCTCCCTGCCTCTGTTCTTCTCTCCCTCTCCCTGCCTCTGTTCTTCTCTCTCTCCCTGCCTCTGTTCTTCTCTCCCTCTCCCTGCCTCTGTTCTTCTCTCTCTCTCCTGCCTCTGTTCTTCTCTCTCTCTCCTGCCTCTGTTCTTCTCTCTCTCCCTGCCTCTGTTCTTCTGTCTCTTCCCTCCCCTGTCTCTGTTCTTCTCTCTCTCCCCTGCCTCTGTTCTTCTCTCTCTCCCCCTGCCTCTGTTCTTCTCTCTCTCTCCCTGCCTCTGTTCTTCTCTCTCTCTCCCTCCCTGCCTCTGTTCTTCTCTCTCTCTCTCCCTGCCTCTGTTCTTTCTCTCTCTCTCTCTCTCTCTCTCTTCTCCCTCTCCCTGCCTCTGTTCTTCTCTCTCTCTCCCTGCCTCTGTTCTTCTCTCCTCTCCCTGCCTCTGTTCTTCTCTCTCTCCCTCCCTCTCTCTCCTGCCTCTGTTCTTCTCTCTCCTCCCTGCCTCTGTTCTTCTCTCTCTCCCTCCTCTCCCTCTCTCCTCTGTTCTTCTCTCTCTCTCCCCTCTGTTCTTCTCTCTCTCCCTGCCTCTGTTCTTCTCTCCCTCTCCCTCCCTCTGTTCTTCTCTCTCTCCCTCTCCCTGCCTCTGTTCTTCTCTCTCTCTCCCTCTCCCTCCTCTGTTCTTCTCTCTCTCTCCCTCTCCCTCCCTCTGTTCTTCTCTCTCTCTCTCCCTGCCTCTGTTCTTCTCTCTCTCTCCCTGCCTCTGTTCTTCTCTCTCCCTCTCCCTGCCTCTGTTCTTCTCTCTCTCTCCCTGCCTCTGTTCTTCTCTCCCTCTCCCTGCCTCTGTTCTTCTCTCTCTCTCCCTCTTCCTGCCTCTGTTCTTCTCTCTCTCTCCCTCTCCCTGCCTCTGTTCTTCTCTCTCTCTCCCTCTCCCTCCCTCTGTTCTTCTCTCTCTCTCCCTCTCCCTGCCTCTGTTCTTCTCTCTCTCTCCTCTCCCTCCCTCTGTTCTTCTCTCTCTCCCCTCTCCCTGCCTCTGTTCTTCTCTCTCTCTCCCTCTCCCTCCCTCTGTTCTTCTCTCTCTCCCTCTCCCTCCCTCTGTTCTTCTCTCTCTCTCCCTCTCCCTCCCTCTGTTCTTCTCTCTCTCTCCCTCTCCCTGCCTCTGTTCTTCTCTCTCTCTCCCTCTCCCTCCCTCTGTTCTTCTCTCTCTCTCCCTCTCCCTGCCTCTGTTCTTCTCTCTCTCCCTCTCCCTCTGTTCTTCTCTCTCTCCCTCTCCCTGCCTCTGTTCTTCTCTCTCTCTCCCTCTCCCTGCCTCTGTTCTTCTCTCTCTCCCTCCCTCCTCTGTTCTTCTCTCTCTCTCTCTCCCTGCCTCTGTTCTTCTCTCTCTCTCTCTCTCTCCCTCCTCTCTGTTCTTCTCTTCTCTCTCTCCCTCCCTCCCTCTGTTCTTCTCTCTCTCCCCTCCCTCCCTCTGTTCTTCTCTCTCTCCCTCTCCTGCCTCTGTTCTTCTCTCTCTCTCCTCTCTCCCTCTGTTCTTCTCTTCTTCTCTCTCCCTGCCTCTGTTCTTCTCTCCTCTCCCTCTGTTCTCTGTTCTTCTCTCTCTCCCCTCTCCCTGCCTCTGTTCTTCTCTCTCTCTCCCTCTCCTCTCCCCTCTCTGTTCTTCTCTCTCTCTCCCCTCTCCCTCCCTCTGTTCTTCTCTCTCTCTTCTTCTCTCTGTACTTCCCTCTCCCTCCTCTGTTCTTCTCTCTCTCTCCCTCTCCCTCCCTCTGTTCTTCTCTCTCTCCCTCTCCCTCCCTCTCTGTTCTTCTCTCTCTCCCTCTCCCCCTCTGTTCTTCTCTCTCTCTCCTCTCTCCCTGCCTCTGTTCTTCTCTCTCTCTCTCCTCTGTTCTTCTCTCTGCCTCCCTGCCTCTGTTCTTCTCTCTCTCTCCCTCTCCCTGCCTCTGTTCTTCTCTCTCTCTCCCTCTCCTGCCTCTGTTCTTCTCTCTCTCCCTCTCCCTCCCTCTGTTCTTCTCTCTCTCTCCTCTCCCTCTCTCTCTTCTTCTTCTCTCTCTCCTCTCCCTCCCTCTGTTCTTCTCTCTCTCTCCTCTCCCTCCCTCTGTTCCTCTGTTCTTCTCTCTTCTCTCTCTCTCTCTCCCTGCCTCTGTTCTTCTCTCTCTCTCTCTCCCCTGCCTCTGTTCTTCTCTCTCTCTCTCTCCCTGCCTCTGTTCTTCTCTCTCTCTCCCTCTCCCTGCCTCTGTTCTTCTTCTCTCTCCCTCCCTCTCCCTCCCTCTGTTCTTCTCTCTCTCTCTTCTCTCTCCCTCCCTCTGTTCTTCTCTCTCTCCCTCTCTCCCTCCCTCTGTTCTTCTCTCTCTCCCTCCCTGCCTCTGTTCTTCTCTCTCTCTCTCTCCCTCCCTCTGTTCCTCTCTCCTCTCTCTGCCTCTGTTCTTCTCTCTCTCCTCTCTCCCTCCTCTGTTCTTCTCTCTCTCCCTCTCCCTCCTCTGTTCTTCTCTCTCTCTCCTCTCCCTCCCTCTGTTCTTCTTCTCTCTCTCCCTCTCCCCCCTCTGTTCTTCTCTCTCTCCCCCTCCTCTGTTCTTCTCTCTCCTCTGCCTCTGTTCTTCTCTCTCTCTCTCTCCCTCTCCCTTCTTCTCTCTCTCTCCCCTCTCTCTTCCTCTCTCTCTGTTCTTCTGTTCTCTCTCTCTTCTCTCCTCTCCCTCTGTTCTCTCTCTCTCTCCTCTCCCTCCTCTGTTCTTCTCTCTCTCCCTCTCCCTGCCTCTGTTCTTCTCTCTCTCCCCTCTCCCTCCCTCTGTTCTTCTCTCTCTCTCCCTCCCCTCTGTTCTTCTCTGTTCTTCTCTCTCTCCTCTCCCTCCCTCTGTTCTTCTCTCTCTCTCCCTCCCTCTCTGTTCTTCTCTCTCTCTCCTCTCCCCTCCCTCTGTTCTTCTCTCTCTCTCTCTCCCTGCCTCTGTTCTTCTCTCTCTCTCCCTCCCCTCTGTTCTTCTCTCTCTCTCCCCTCTGTTCTTCTCCCTCTGTTCTCTCTCTCTCTCTCTCTCTCTCCCTCTGTTCTGTTCTTCTCTCTCTCCCTCTCCCCCTCCCTCTGTTCTTCTCTCTCTCTCCTCTCCCCCTCTGTTCTTCTCTCTCTCTCTCCCTCTGTTCTTCTCTCTCTCTCCTTCTCTCTCTCTCTCTCTCTCCCTCCCTCTGTTCTTCTCTCTCTCTCTCCCTCCCTCTGTTCTTCTCTCTCTCTCCCTCCTCTGTTCTTCTTCTTCTCTCTCCCTCTCTTCTCTCCTCTCCCTCTTCTCTGTTCTTCTCCCTCCCTCCCTCTGTTCTTCTCTCTCTCCCTCTCCCTCCCTCTGTTCTTCTCTCTCCCTCTCCCTCCCTCTGTTCTTCTCCTCTCTCTCCCTCCCTCTGTTCTTCTCTCTCTCCCTCTCCCTCCCTCTGTTCTTCTCTCTCTCCCTCTCCCTCCCTCTGTTCTTATCTCTCTCCCTCTCCCTCCCTCTGTTCTTCTCTCTCCCTCTCCCTCCCTCTGTTCTTCTCTCTCTCTCTCCCTGCCTCTGTTCTTCTCTCTCCCTCTCCCTCCCTCTGTTCTTCTCTCTCTCTCTCCCTGCCTCTGTTCTTCTCTCTCCCTCTCCCTCCCTCTGTTCTTCTCTCTCTCTCCCTCCCTCTGTTCTTCTCTCTCTCCCTCTCCCTCCCCTCCCTCTCTTCTTCTCTCTCCCTCCCTCTGTTCTTCTCTCTCTCCCTCTCCCTGCCTCTGTTCTTCTCTCTCTCTCCTCCCTCTCTCTGTTCTTCTCTCTCTCTCTCTCTCTCCCTCCCTCTGTTCTTCTCTCTCTCTCCCTCCCTCTGTTCTTCTCTCTCTCCTCCCTCTGTTCTTCTCTCTCTCCCTCTCCCTCCCTCTGTTCTTCTCTCTCTCTCTCTCCCTCCCTCTGTTCTTCTCTCTCTCCCTCTCCCTGCCTCTGTTCTTCTCTCTCTCTCTCCTCCCTCTGTTCTTCTCTCTCTCTCCCCTCTCTCTCTCTTCTCTCTCTCTCCTCCCTCTGTTCTTCTCTCTCTCTCCCTCCCTCTGTTCTTCTCTCTCTCTCCCTCCCTCCCTCTGTTCTTCTCTCTCTCTCCCTCCCTCTGTTCTTCTCTCTCTCTCCCCCTCCCTCTGTTCTTCTCTCTCTCTCCCTCCCCTCTGTTCTTCTGTTCTTCTCCCTCTCCCTCTCCCTCCTCTGTTCTCTCTCTCTCTCCCTCCTCTGTTCTTCTCTCTCTCTCCTCCCTCCTCTGTTCTTCTCTCTCTCCCTCTGTTCTTCTCTCTCTCTCCTCTGTTCTTCTCTCTCCTGTTCTCTGTTCTTCTCTCTCTCTCTCCCTCCCTCTGTTCTTCTCTCTCTCCCCCTCCCTCTCCCTCCCTCTGTTCTTCTCTCTCTCCCTCCCTCCCTCCTCTCTCTGTTCTTCTCTCTCTCCCTCTCCTTTCTTCTCTCTCTCTCTCCCTGTTCTTCTTCTCTCTCTCCTCTCCCTCCTCTGTTCTTCTCTCTCTCTCCCTCTCCCTCCCTCTGTTCTTCTCTCTCTATCCCTCTCCCTGCCTCTGTTCTTCTCTCTCTCTCTCCCTCCCTCTGTTCTTCTCTCTCTCTCCCTCCCTCTGTTCTTCTCTCTCTCTCCCTCCCTCTGTTCTTCTCTCTCTCTCCCTCTCCCTGCCTCTGTTCTTCTCTCTCTCTCCCTCTCCCTCCCTCTGTTCTTCTCTCTCTCTCCCTCTCCCTCCCTCTGTTCTTCTCTCTCTCCTCCCTCTGTTCTGTTCTTCTCTCTCTCTCCTCTCCCTCCCTCTGTTCTTCTCTCTCTCTCCTCTCCCTCTGTTCTTCTCTCTCTCTCTCCCCCTGTTCTTCTCTCTCCCTCTCTCTCTCTCCCTCTCCCTCCCTCTGTTCTTCTCTCTCTCTCTCTCCCTCCCTCTGTTCTTCTCTCTCTCCCTCCCTCCCTCTGTCTTCTTCTCTCCCTCTCCCTCCCTCTGTTCTTCTCTCTCTCCCCCTCCCTCCCTCCCTCTGTTCTTCTCTCTCTCCCCTCCCCTCTGTTCTTCTCTCTCTCTCTCTCCCTCCTCTGTTCTTCTCTCTCTCTCTCCCTCCTCTGTTCTTCTCTCTCTCCCTCTCCCTGCCTCTGTTCTTCCCTCCCTCTGTTCTTCTCTCTCTCCTCTCCCTCCCTCTGTTCTCTCTCCCTCTCCCTCTGTTCTCTGTTCTTCTCTCTCTGTTCCTCTCCCCTCTCCCTCTGTTCTTCTCTCTCCCCTCTCCCTCCCTCTGTTCTTCTCTCTCCCTCTCCTCCTCTGTTCCTCTGTCCCTTCTGTTCTCTCTCCCTCTCCCTCCCTCTGTTCTTCTCTCTCTCCCTCTCCCTGCCTCTGTTCTTCTCTCTCCCTCTCCCTGCCTCTGTTCTTCTCTCTCCCACTCCCTGCCTCTGTTCTTCTCTCTCTCCCTCTCCCCCCTCTGTTCTTCTCTCTCCCTCTCCCTGCCTCTGTTCTTCTCTCTCTCCCTCTCCCTCTGTTCTTCTCTCTCCCTCTCCCTGCCTCTGTTCTTCTCTCTCTCCCTCTCCCTCCCTCTGTTCTTCTCTCTCTCTCTCCCTCCCTGCCTCTGTTCTTCTCTCTCTCCCTCTCCCTGCCTCTGTTCTTCTCTCTCCCTCTCCCTGCCTCTGTTCTTCTCCCTCTCCCTCCCTCTGTTCTCTCTCCCTCTCCCTGCCTCTGTTCTTCTCTCTCTCCCTCTCCCTGCCTCTGTTCTTCTCTCTCCCTCTCCCTGCCTCTGTTCTTCTCTCTCTCCCTCTCCCTCTGTTCTTCTCTCTCTCCCTCTGTTCTTCTCTCTCTCCCTCTGTTCTTCTCTCTCCCTCTCCCCTCTGTTCTTCTCTCTCTCCCTCTCCCTCTGTTCTTCTCCCTCTCCCTCCCTCTGTTCTTCTCTCTCCCCCTCTCCCTCCCTCTGTTCTTCTCTCTCTCCCTCCCTCTGTTCTTCTCTCTCTCCCTCTCCCTCCCTCTGTTCTTCTCTCTCCCTCTCCCTCCCTCTGTTCTTCTCTGTCCCTCTCCCTCCCTCTGTTCTTCTCTCTCCCTCTCCCTGCCTCTGTTCTTATCTCTCTCCCTCTCCCTGCCTCTGTTCTTCTCTCTCCCTCTCCCTGCCTCTGTTCTTCTCTCTCTCCCTCTCCCTCTGTTCTTCTCTCTCTCCCTCTGTTCTTCTCTCTCTCCCTCTGTTCTTCTCTCTCCCTCTCCCTGCCTCTGTTCTTCTCTCTCTCCCTCTCCCTCTGTTCTTCTCCCTCTCCCTCCCTCTGTTCTTCTCTCTCCCTCTCCCTCCCTCTGTTCTTCTCTCTCCCCCTCCCTCTGTTCTTCTCTCTCTCTCTCCCTGCCTCTGTTCTTCTCTCTCTCCCTCCCTCTGTTCTTCTCTCTCTCCCTCTCTCTCCCTCTGTGCTGATTTGATGTCACTAATGGCTGGGGATACTTAGCAGAAAGAACAGAATAGTGACTTCTCGTGTTACATGACCTGGGAGAGAGCCAGGAGAAAGGAGGGGAGCAAGAAAGGAAAAATACGAAATGAATCAGACAGGAGGAGTGAATAACATGGAGGAGGGTGGAGCAATAAAGGAGAAAATAGAAATGAGGGAAAAGAGCATAACAGGAAGTTGTTAGGTACTAATGTTCTGATTTTCCAATTTTATGTAATCAATCTTGAAAGTGTGTGTGTGTGTGTGTGTGTGTGTGTGTGTGTGTGTGTGCGCGCGTGTGACTGTGTGACTGTGTGTGTGTGTGCGTTAGTGATGTGTGTTTTCAGATGTTTGTTCACCCGCACCCGCTCGCAATTGCTAATAACCAATCCACACCCGCCCGACTATATATGACAAAATGACCCGCACCCGACCCAAACCCGCAAGTTTATCAACTGCGCTGTACAGTCAGAAATGCTGAAACAAATGTTTGGCAGGTTGTAGGATTTTTTTTTGTTTACACCTAATTCAGATAGTCCTATGTTTCTGCGTACAATTTCAAACCTTTTGGTAGGCTATTTGATAGTCAACTTGGCTATACACAGAAAATTGGCCATGTTGATTTTTCAGTGTAACATTTATATTGTTGATGAACACTCAGTGGTGTTAATAACCAGAGTTATTGTTTTGTGGGGTGTAAAACAGTCCCATCAAAACCCTACCCATGACTTTTATATTTCCCAGCATGCTCTACAAAAATATGATCAATGGCCCATTGGAGAGAAGACATCCTCTCGAGTTATGACACTTGCTGGTATTGAAATCTGACATGTGTGATAGACATTTCCGTAAATCTAAAAGTCGTATTCCTATTAACGTCCAGTGTAGTGAGAGCAACTTTATCGCGGTGCTACATCATACCAGACAGATTTTTGCCTGCTTGAACACCAATAACTCAAATACACATGAAAACACAGGGAATTGATAGACCATCACTCAGAGATTCAGGGAATTGATAGACCATCACTCAGAGATTCAGGGAATTGATAGACCATCACTCAGAGATTCAGGGAGTTGATAGACCATCACTCAGAGATTCATGGAATTGATAGACCATCACTCAGAGATTGAGGGAATTGATAGACCATCACTCAGAGATTGAGGGAATTGATAGACCATCACTCAGAGATTGAGGGAATTGATAGACCATCACTCAGAGATTGAGGGAATTGATAGACCATCACTCAGAGATTGAGGGAATTGATAGACCATCACTCAGAGATTGAGGGAATTGATAGACCATCACTCAGAGATTGAGGGAATTGATAGACCATCACTCAGAGATTCAGGGAATTGATAGACCATCACTCAGAGATTCAGGGAATTGATAGACCATCACTCAGAGATTGACAAAAACAACAAACCATTCCAAATGGGTGAAACTGTTTCCTTTAAGTTTAGTTTTTGCGTCTTTTACTTTCAGTTTTGTACACCAGCTTCAGCTGAAAATACACTTTTTTTGGTTATTGAAAATATATTTCCCAGCTGTTTAGATGGTACAATGGTTCTCTACATTCTCTATGCCTGTATTGCCACAAACTGAAACTAGGCGAACTATGACATTTTTTGCAACCAGGAAACGGTGCAGCGATTTCTGCATAATGCATATTTAACACTGCAAAATGTACTGTGATACATGCAGCTTTTCCTCTGTCATTACTCAAATCAAATCAAATTGTGTTTGTCACATGCGCCGAATACAACAGGTGTAGTGAAATGCTTACAGTGAAATGCTTACATGCAAGCCCTTAACCAACAATGCTTTAAGAAGTTTTTTAAAAAGTGTAAAGTAAAAAACAGATAAGTTAAAAAAAAAAATTTAAGTAACAAATAATTAAACAGCAGCAGTAAAGTAACAATAGCGAGGTTAAATACAGGGGGTACCGGTACAGAGTCATTGTGCACCGGTTAGTCAAGGTAATTGAGATAATATGTACATGTAGGTTAAGTTAAAGTGAATATGCGTAGATAATAAACAGAGAGTAGGAGCAGTGTAAAAGAGGGGTCTAGGTAGCCCTTTGATTAGCTGTTCAGGAGTCTTATGGCTTGGGGGTAGAAGCTTTTAAGAAGCCTCTTGGACCTAGACTTGGCGATCCGGTACCGCTTGCCGTGCGGTAGCAGAGAGAACAGTCTAAGACTAGAGTGGCTGGAGTCTTTGACAATTTTTAGGGCCTTCCTCTGACACCGCCTGGTATAGAGGTCCTGAATGGCAGGAAGCTTGGCCCCAGTGATGTACTGGGCCATATGCATTACCCTCTGTAGTGCCTTGCGGTCAGAGACTGAGCAGTTTCCATACTAGGCAGTGATGCAACCCGTCAGGATGCTCTCGATGGTGCAGATGTAGAACCTTATGAGGATCTGAGGACCCATGCCAAATCCTTTCAGTCTCCTGATGGGGAATAGGCTTTGTTCTGCCCACTTCACTACTGTCTTGGTGTGTTTGGACCATGATAGTTTGTTTGTTGGTTATGTGGACACCAAGGAACTTGAAGCTCACAACCTGCTCCACTGCAGCCCCGTTGATGAGAATTGGGCGTGCTCCGTCCTTTTCCTGATTTCCACAACCATCTCCTTTATCTTGATCACGTTGACAGAGAGGTTGTTGTCTCATCATTGTTGGTGATCAGGCCTACCACTGTTGTGTCATCGGCAAACATGATGGTGGTTCTGCAGTCGTGCCTTGCCATACAGTCATAAGTGAACAGGGAGTATAGGAGGGGACTGAGCACGAATCCCTGAGGGGCCCCCGTGTTGAGGATCACCATGGGGGATGTGTTGTTCCCTACCCTTACCACCTGGGGGCGGCCCGTCAGGGAATCCAGGATCCAGTTGCCCTATAAGAAGATGAAATAAACCTTGCTCAACAGAATATACATTATATACTGTATACAAAAGTATGTGGACACCCCTTCAAATGAATGGATTCGGCCATTTCAGCCACACCCATTGCTGACAGGTGTATACAATCGAGCACACAACTATGCACTCTCCATAGACAAACATTGGCAGTAGAAGGGCCTTACTGAAGAGCTCAGTGACTTTCAATGTGGCACCGCAATATAATCCCACCTTTCCGACTAGTTAGTTCATCAGATTTCTGCATGCTATAGCTGCCCCGGTCAACTTTAATGGCTATTATTGTGAAGTGGAAACATCTAAGAGCAACATCAGCTCAACCTCAAAGTGGTAGGCCACACAAGCTCACAGAACGGGACCGTTGAAGCTCGTAGCGCGTAAGAATTGTCTGTCCTTGGTTGCAACACTCACTACCGAGTTCCAAACTGACTCTGGAAGCAACGTCAGCACAAGAAACAGTCATCGGGAGCTTCATGAAATGGGTTTCCATGGCTAGAAACCACGCACAAGCCTAAGATTGCCATGCGTAATGCCAAGCTTCGGCTGGAGTGGTGTAAAGCTCGCCGCCATTGGACTCTGGAACAGTGGAAACACATTCTCTTGAGTGACGAATCACACTTCACCATCTGGCAGTCCAACGGATGAATCTGGGTTTGGCGGATGCCAGGAGAACACTACCTGCCCCAATGCATAGTGCCAACTGTAATGTTTGGTGGAGGAGGAATAATGGTCTGGGGCTGTTTTTCATCATTCAGGCCCCTTACTTCCAATGGAGGGAAATCTTAACGCTACGGCATACAATGATATTCTAGACGATTCTGTGCTTCCAACTTTGTGGCAGCAGTTTGGGGAAGGCCCTTTCCTGTTTCAACATGACCATTTATTTATTTATTTAACCTTTATTTAACTAGGCAAGTCAGTTAAGAACAAATTCTTATTTTACAATGATGGCCTAACCAGTCCAAATCCTCACCTAACCCCGACGATGCTGTGCCAATTGTCTGCCGCCCTATGGGACTCCCAATCATGGCCGGTTGTGACACAACCCGGGATCAAAACCAGGGTCTGTAGTGACGCCTCTAGCACTGAGAAGCAAGTCCCCGTGGCAATCTTCTAACATCTAGTGGAAAACCTACCCAGAATAGTGGAGGCTGTTATACCAACTCCATATTAACACCCATGCTTTTGGAATGAGATGTTCGACGAGCAGGTGTACAAATACTTTTGGTCATGTAGGGTACGTCATACATTGATAGAATGAATGAATGCTTCAATCTAGTGTTCTGTTTCCTCTCCGCTTCTCTCGGTGGCAAATACATTTAGGGACTGGGGAGAAAATGCAATAACGTTCAACATTTCCAAATGACCAGTTTGACTGGTTTTTAAGGGTAGTTACAAGCTGTGAAAACGACCCAACATGTTTCTGATATGATTTCAGTTCGGCATGGATGCCTATTTTTTTTGTCATTGAAATACTATTTATCAGCTTTTATGATGCTGATAAATATAGCCCCTTTGCAGATGGTCCCGAACCGCATCAGTCTTACTCTCAGAGATGCTGAAAGAAAGAAATACGATTTCACTGCTGTTCCCGAGTCAAAATGTACATTTGATGTATCATTTTACTGCAAGAACAGCTTCGTTCTGCGGGAGGTGCTATTATGTCAGGCTATGCAAGAAGTTATCGCCTACCAGATGTGTCCAGATTTCATTTGGGCTACTATTCCATCCAACCCATCTGAACAGTAGGCCTACAGTTCCCTTGACGTACCATATTTCAGATCCCCATCTTGTGACTGTCGAACTTGTATGGCGCCTCACCATCATCACACATAACATATTTCCCAAACGTTAGGCTACTGTTCTGGCCCTCCCTTCTCTTTATTTTCAACTCTCCATTTCCCAGCTTTTCTCTTATTGAATTAAACTCTGACATTGTCGTTTTTGACTCAGTGGATCAAAATGGACTTTTTTTCTGCCAAAGTTCCCAGAAGCATCTGGCAATTGGTGTGTATTTGGCTAGCATACAGTAAGGCCCTAAAGCTTCGGCTTACACACGAACGCCAGATAAAAAATCATGAAAGAAAAACCTCAATGTAGCCTACAAATATAAATTGAACATGGATTATACATTTAAGGATATTTCATGTTTTCTCTTCATTCAACATGCCCTCCACCCACCCGACCTTCATCCACGCAATATTTCATGACCCTAAACCCGCGCACCCCGCGGATATAACCGTGGAGACTGCCGGTTATGAGTCAACCCATGCATCACTAGTGTGTGTGCGTGTGAATATGTTTGTGTTCACGTGGGAGTTAAATCCTCTGTGATTGTGTGTGTAGCTATGTTACAACCTGTGCGTGTGTGTGTTTATGGGTCTTTCTATAAATAATGGGGCCAATGTGTGACATTGGGATACATATTTTGAAATGGTTTGAGACAAAAAAAATAAAAAGTATTTTCATGCAGGTCCACGTTTAGAGGGATAAAAGTGAATATATGTAAATTGGCCCATAACTCCAGCTATACAACAACATAGGTCTAGGACTATACATCATTAAGCAGAGTTCATACAGACATTGGCAAGTCTAATTCAAGGACTTTCAGGGACTTTTTCAAGCACTTAATTGTAAGAATTGTGAGAATTGTGAGAATAATGTGGACATTGCCTGACTAAATAGATTGGATGAATGCATGCCGATTCTTCTGTAGCATATGTGGCCAATGCAGGCAAATAGGAAAGCAATGAATAGTGGTGTTGAATAGCATTAATCACATCATTTGAATCTAACCATAGCTGATTTTGCCATGTTGTTTAATGTAAGGAATTGTATGGAAAGCCAAGTTGAACCCAACGTTAGATGTTGTGGTTCTCATGATAACCGCGTGTGGTTTGACCTGCAACAGAGAAGCGCAACACCCTTCAGTTGAAGTAATGAAAGTGGCCACATCTATCATAAAAACTGTTCACAATTTCAATCACGGATAATTATAAGGGAGCAGGAGAACTTAGAAATTGGCTACAATAATTAAAAGGACTTTTCAAGCAACAAAATTAGGGAAAGTCTGATTTTCAAGGTAGGCCTATTCCAGTACTTGAATATCTGAGCTCCAAATTCAAGTTCAAGTAGCTGGGCTACTTCAAGCCCCTTGTATTGTTTAAAATGGCAGGTGAAATGTTATTTCATTACCAGATCATATTGTCAATAAGCCCACCCTGCTATGTTTTTTGATCTCATTTATACCCAGAATAATTTATACGATTTTTTCTTTAACGAGTCGGATGCAAAGGATTTACTTCAAACACCGGACAAGGCCCAAGTCCCCGTCATTCGCATGTAGAAGAGACGAGGATATCGGGGTTGTAGGTCGGGGGGACTCGCAAGGATCCGACGACGAGTTGGTAATCCATCTCTACCATCAATCCTGTTAGCCAACGCGCAATCATTGGATAATCAATTGGATGAGCTTTAATCAAGACTATCCTACCAACGGGACATTAAAAACTGTAATATCTTATGTTTCACAGAGTCGTGGCTGAACGACAACATGGATAACATGCAGCTGGCTGGGTTTTCCGTGCATCGGCAAGATAGAACAGCTGCCCCTGGTAAGACAAGTGTGTCTATTTGTAAATAACAGCTGGTGCACGAAATCTAATATTAAGGAAGTCTCAAAGTTTTGCTCACCTGAGGTAGAGTATCTCATGAAAAGCTGTAGACCACACTATTTACCAAGAGAGTTTTATCTACATTTTTCGTAGGTGTCTATTTATCACCACAAACCGATGGTGACACTAAGACCGCGGTCAGCTGTATAGGGCCATAAGCAAACAAGAAAATGCTCATCCAGAGGCGGCGCTCCTAATGGCTGCAGACTTTAATGCAGGGAAACGTTGATCCATCTACCAGCATGTTACATATGCAACCAGAGGGGAAAAAACTCTAAAGCACTTTTACTCCACACAGAGAGACGCGTACATAGCTCTCCCTCGGCATCCATTCGGCAAATCTGACCATAATTCTATCCTCCTGATTCCTGCTTACTAGCTAAAACTAAAACAAAAAGTACCAGTGACTCACTCAATACAGAAGTGGTCAGATGATGCAGATGCTAAGCTACATGACTGTTTTGCTAGCACAGACCGGAATTTATTCTGGTATTCTTCGGATGGCATTGAGGAGGACACCACATCAGTCACTGGCTTCATCAATAAGTGTATCGATGACGTCGTCCCCAGAGTGACCGTACGTACATACCACAACCAGAAGCCATGGATTACAGGCAACATCCACACTGAGATAAAGGGTAGATCTGCCACTTTCAAGGAGCGGGACTCTAACCGGACGCTTATAAGAAATCCCAACCGGCAAGGGTCTTCACTGACATTTTCAACCTGTCCCTGACCGATTCTGTGATACCAACATGTTTCAAGCAGACCACCATTGTCCCTGTGCCCAAGAACACCAAGGCAACCTGTCTAAATGACTACCGACCCATAGCACTCACGTCTGTAGCCATGAAGTGCTTTGAAAGGCTGGTCATGGCTCACATACTGCCCCAACAGATCCACAGATGACACAGTCTCTATTGCACTCCACAATGCAACTTGCCAGCCAGACAAAATAAACACTTCCATTAGAATTCTATTCATTGACTACAGCTCAGCGTTCAACACCATAGTGCCCTCAAAGCTCATCACTAAGCTAAGGAACCTGGACACCTCACTCTGCAACAGGATCCTGGACTTCCTGACAGGCCACCCCCAGATGGTAAGGGTAGGTAACAACACAGCTGCCACACTGATCCTCAACATGGGGGTCCCTCAGGGGTGTGTGCTCAGTCCACTCCTGTACTCCCTGTTCACCCATGACTGCATGGTCAAGTGTGACTCCAACACCATCATTAAGTTTTCTGACGACACAACAATAGTAGGCCTGATCACTGACAACGATGAGACAGCCTATAGGGAGGAGGTCAGAGATCTGGCAGTGTTCTCTCTGCTACTGCACGGCAATCTTAATAGCTTCTCCCCCAAAGCTATAAGACTCCTGAACAGCTAATCAAATCGCTACCTAGACTATTTGCATTTTTATGATGGCGCTACTCTCTGTATATTATCTATGCATAGTCACTTTACCTCTACCTACATGTATATATTACCTCAATTACCTTGACTAACCTGTGCCTCTGCACATTGACTCTGTACCGATAACCCTGTCAATAGCCTCACTTCTGTTATTTTATTGTTTCTCTTTAATTATTTGTTATTTTTCTATTATCTTCTTTTTAACTTCAGTTTATTTTAGTAAATACTTTCTTAACAGTTATTTTTCTTCAAATTGCATTGTTGGTTAAGGGCTTGTAAGTGAGCATTTCACTGTAAGGTCTACCCTATTCGGAGCATTTGACAAATACAATTTGATTTGATGTGATGTTGCTCTGTGAAACTAAAATTCTTCAATTCCTGAGAGGCTGAGCCACTGAACTGCACCTGGGCCACAGCCCAACCCTTCATATTCCTGCCCTCGCCACATGATCCTCATCATCAACCAGATCTGTTCCTATAGTTCAGTCTAATCCAGTGGCGGGTGTTGTCATGGACGTCTGCCAGCACCACCCACCTCGTTGTCCTTCTGCTCAGATCTGCCAGCACCACCCACCTCGTTGTCCTTCTGCTCAGATCTGCCAGCACCACCCACCTCGTTGTCCTTCTGCTCAGATCTGCCAGCACCACCCACCTCGTTGTCCTTCTGCTCAGATCTGCCAGCACCACCCACCTCGTTGTCCTTCTGCTCAGATCTGCCAGCACAACTCACCTCTCGTCCCTCTGCTTAGGACTGCCAGCATCACCCACCTCTCGTCCCTCTGCTTAGGACTGCCAGCATCACCCACCTCTCGTCCCTCTGCTCAGGGAGACCTCTCATTTGACGGACGACCATTTTCAATTGGTCCCTGCAGACATGGGCAATTTGACCACTTAGTTTTTCATCAGTCCTCTGGGACATATCCCTTTCTTTTGAGCTCTTTTGCTCTCTTCTGCTTTCTGTTTTACTCTCTCTTTCCCATGCTCCCTAGCTCTCTCTCTCCCTTGCTCCCTAGCTCGCTCTCCATCTCTCTCAGAGGTTGGTCATTAAGGGATTAGTTGGGTGAGAGGAGGTTTGAGTGAAGCTGACTGGGGTTGAGTGGAGGTGGAGATGGGGGGGGGACTTTCACTGCTGTGTAAATTGCTGACACGTGCCTTCTGTCAGTCAAATATCCTTCAACCAGTGACTCTAATTATAGGGTCTTAAACCTTGACCCATTGGCTAAAGCTGGCCTTTCTTACTTAATCAGTAGAGGTTATATTTTAGATTGAACAGTTGAATGATGTGAATGCAGTACAGTATGATGTAAATATAATGAGTCCCTTAGCTTGTACCTTTTTCCTCTCCCACGGTCTGGGCCCAGCCTGGCCTCCAGAGGATCAGCATCCTTGGTGTGTGGGCTGACTCCAGCCTCACTTCCTGTTATAGAAATTAGCGGAACCTTGTCCACCTCCCCTCCCCATACCCACCCTAGAGGCGTCTGTAGGTGAGTGTGTGTATGTGTGCAATTGTGCGTCTGTGTGAGTGTGCTTGCTTCTATGTGTGTATGCGTCTGTGTCTGTGTGTCTGTGTGTGTGTGTGTGTGTGTGTGTGTGTGTGTGTGTGTGTGTGTGTGTGTGTGTGTGTGTGTGTGTGTGTGTGTGTGTGTGTGTGTGTGTGTGTGTGTGTGTGTGTGTGTGTGTGTGTGTGTGTGCGTGCGTGCGTGCGTGCGTGTATGTGTGTGTGTGTGTGTGTGTGTGTGTGTGTTCCCTCACACAATGGGGTCCACACGCAAACCAGCCCAGATGGAGCTACAATGGTAAAAGAGTAGCCTACACTCCAGTCTGGCCTTAACGTAGAGTCACACACCACACATAACGCGTCGTCATGGTTCCTAACCATATCACCTCACACTGCCCGCCATATGAGAGAGTGTATTGTTATTTAACAAACCATAATTGCTTTAAAAAAAAATCACAGACACCTCTATAAACAAACCTGTTCTCCCACGACAGGCTGAAATAAATGTCTAACTGCTTTACACAGAACAATCCAACCCCAGAATATTGAGTTTGAAATGAGGATATGGGTGCCCAACCAACATGCTTCTGGATGGAACTAGAAACGTACAGTATATTGTAGTTAGAACATATGATTCTCTGCCCAATAGCTAATTGTGGCTGTAATATTTTGACATGGGTGTCTAATGAATTCCTGATATATTTGGGTTGTGCAGGGTTCAGTGTATTTGATATATCAGTATTTGATATATTTTGACCTTGTTGAAGATAGGAAACTTAATGGATTGGTGGAGGAGAGGTGATGAAGAGAGGGAGTTGAGGGAGGTATAGTGTGAGAGTGGTAGGTAAATACATGGCAAACTCTCCAGCGGTAAATCAACACTGACAGTGTTAAATGTAACACTGGGCCAGTGCCTATAAGGGTCCAAACTTTTTAGTGTTGAATTAACACTCCTCTTAGTGCTGAAACTATTATGTCAGGGAATTAACATTTTTTGAGTTATGCAACAACACCTCATATAGTATTTTTAACACTAGGAAGGGTATATATTTTACACCAATGGTGTTATGCAACATCACCTCATATAGTATTTTTAACACTAGGAAGGGTATATAGGTTACACCAATGGTGTTATGCAACATCACCTCATATAGTATTTTTAACACTAGGAAGGGTATATAGGTTACACCAATGGTGTTATGCAACATCACCTTATATAGTATTTTTAACCATTCCACCAAGAGGTCCATATCTCTTGACAAGGTTGTTTGTGTTGGATTAACAACTTAACAAATACAACAAAAGTATTTAATGCTACCTGCTCTTATGTGGGCTTTTACAGCGACTTCAGAACTGGCAGCGGACATGCTCAAACTTGAATTAACATCACCACTTAAACTGGTACAACACTTCCACTTCACGGGTGGCCAAAAACAACAAATTGAAAGTGACATGTGCCTTGTCTTTTCGAATTGTAGAGTTTACCACCCACCTGCCACTGTATTTGTTAGTGACAGAGACCCTACTCTGGTGGTCCCAGCGCGACTGGAGTTCAGGTCTCCGGTAGCCTCTGGAACTGCCAATCTGCGGTCAACAAGGCAGAGTTCATCTCAATGTCCCTCCAGTCCCTCGACTTCTTGGCAACGGAAACATGGATCACCACAGACAACACTGCTACTACTGCTCTCTCTTCGTCCGCCCACGTGTTCTCGCACACCCCGACATCTGGTCAATCCTCATCTCTCCCAAGTGGTCATTCTACCCATCTGTCTATCGATGGCCCTTTCAAACATCCTTATCATTTATCGTTTCCTCGGAGAGCCTTGATGCCTTTAACACCCTCTGCCTCCTTCTTTCCACTCCTCTCCTCTTTTGAGGCAGGCAATGATGCTTGTCCAAGTCTCTATCCTTTTCCCTCTCGCTCTCATCCAACACCTCCCACACTGCCCTACTGAACCTCCCTCCTTTGACTAACCTCCCCCCACCTTTGACTCTTTCCCTCTCTGCCTCCTTCTTTCCACTCCTCTCTTTTGACCTACAGGCTAGATGCTGTTCTTCATAATCCTTTCACCCTCCTCTCTACATTTTCCTCCTCTGCTCTGCTGCTAAACCCCTCACATTATCTGCCTCCCAACCCTAGGAAGCTCTTTGCCACCTTCTCCTCCCTCCTGAATCCTCCGTCCCCTTCTCCCCCTATCTCTCTGATGACTTTAACATTTTGAAAAGAAGGTCCTCCGATCCTGGAATCCACATCCGCTACTCTGCTCAGAGGCTCTGACCTTAGATGAAATCACACCTCGCTCATCAACTCATCCCTGACCGTTGGCTACGTCCCCTTCCGTCTTCAAGAATGGTTGGAGACTCCGATCCTCCTCTGTATCACGGAGGCATTATCCTCAGATCTATCGGCTGCCTTCGCCCAACATACCTGCCCGCTGAACCATCAGATCCTCCTCTCCACCCTCTCCGAGTTGGGCATCTCCTTCGCGGCCAAGACGCTTGGATTGCCCTACCTGACAGGTCAGACCAGTCCTTTTCTCAGGTGGCGTGGCGAGAATCTGTCTCCTCACCAACCACTGGTGTCCCCAGGGCTCTGTTCTTGGCCCTCTCCTAGTTCTATCACCAAGTCACTTCTTGGCCCTCTATTCTCGCTATACACCAAGTCACTTGGCTCTGTCATAACCTCACATGGTCTCTCTTATCATTGCTATTTAATCTTCTCCTTTCCCCCTTCTGATGACCAGGTGGCGATCTCTGTGTCTGGCAGACATATCAGTGTGGATGACGGATCACCACCTCAAGCTGAACCTCGGCAACAAGGACTTTTATGATCTCGCCATCACGGTCGACAACTCCATTGTGTCCTCCTCCCAGAGCGCCAAACCTTGGCGTGATCCTGGAAACACCCTGTCGTAACTAACATAAGGCGGTATGTTCCTGTAGGTTCATGCTGGAGTACGACCCTGCCTCACACAGGAAGCGGCGCAGGTCCTAATCCAGGCACTTGTCATCTCCCGTCTGGATTACTGCAACTCGCTGTTGGCTGGGCTCCCTGCCTGTGCCATTAAACCCTTCAACTCATCCAGAACGCCGCAGCCCGTCTGGTGTTCAACCTTCCCAAGTTCTCTCACAATCACCCCGCTCCTCCGACTGGCTTCCAGTTGAAGCTGTCCGCTACAAGACCATGGTGCATGCTGGAGCTGTGAAACGGCACCTTACCTCCAGGCTCTGATCAGGCCCTACACCCAAACAAGGGCACTGGTTTCATCCACCTACCACTGAGGAAGTACAGCTCCCGCTCAGCCCAGTCAAAACTGTTCGCTGCCCTGGCCCCCCAATGGAACAAACTCCCTCACGATCAATCACCACCTTCCGGAGACACCTGAAACCCCACCTCTTTAAGGAATACCTAGGATAGGTTAAGTAATCCTCTCACCCCACCCCTAAGTTTTAGATGCACTATTGTTAAGTGACTGTCCCACTGGATGTCATAAGGTGAATGCACCAATTTGTAAGTCGCTCTGGATAAGAGCGTCTGCTAAATGACTTAAATGTAAATGTAACATGGTTGTGTGGACTTCACCAAGTGAGTTGCTACTGGAGGCAAATGTTATCATTAAAATAGAACGCTATAGGACAATACATTAATAAGGCTTTACTTTGATGGCCAAGTTTTGCCCTAACACAGATGTGTTAGAACCCTCCTCCTGGTTTACAGGCCACATAAGGCCTAAAAGTCACATTATGCTGGCTTGCAAAGTGATGTGTAATTCCTATTGGAATCCAGCCAGAGTTAGGACACCCAATAGTTGGCATCATTACTCACCTGAAACCTGCATTCAGATAGACTGTTATGGTTAGGAAGATTGTGAGGAGACTATCTAAAACATTTTAACAGGAAAAAACATTTCAGTAACTGGTACAATAAATCTTACTAACTATCTAATGTATGTTATCTTTGTGTAGGATAAGATTAATCAATCAATCAATGTACAGTCAAAAACACAGATTTTAAAAACAATCCTGAAAATGTCTACCTGCAGTAGAGCATGCTGGGAAATCTTTTAATGGTGGACATGGTTTTGACTCTCCACAGAGTAAAACTGACACAAGCACAATCTCACACTCAACACTGGTTAATAACACCAAAGCTGGGGTTCTATTACACCAAATCATGTAAATTTCACTCCTACAAAAATAATTTAACTCCTGAATCAACACCAGAAATGTTACACTGAAAAATCAACAATTTGCTGTGTAGTCTCTCCAGGACACCTGTTAAGATAATGCAGATACGAAGTTTACTGACTAGAAAGTACTTTACTGGCTAGAAAGAGGCAGGACTCCAGCACATGCAGTACGTGCAGCTTCACTCATTATAGTCATGGCAGCATGATCTGCTCAGGCTCAACATATACATAGGTATAGAATATCAACCAATGAAATACATTCAAAAGATAAATCTCATATTGTGTCAAATGCAGCTGACCATAGTGTGTGTGTGTGTGTGTGTGTGTGTGTGTGTGTGTGTGTGTGTGTGTGTGTGTGTGTGTGTGTGTGTGTGTGTGTGTGTGTGTGTGTGTGTGTGTGTGTGTGTGTGTGTGTGTGTGTGTGTGTGTGTGTGTGTGTGCGTGCGTGCGTGCGTGGTGCGTGCGTGCGTGCGGAAAGCAGAAAAGACACTGCAGACTAGCACCAGGGTAAAGTAACAGCACCAGATTAGAGTGTAGTTCAAGTACTAATGGCCGTAGATCAGTAACTGGAACTGGGGTGTGGTACAGTACAATGTGTAACATGGAGAGGGGTGAGGTGGGTGAGGGTTCAGTACATGGACTAATAAAACCCAGTGTTACTCCCCTTGGGGGGAAAATTCACATGACATTTCCATGTCTTGCATATGTGAAATCATGTAAAGCAATGAGTTTTTCGAACAATTCACGTGATGATATTTCACATGTGGATTTTCACGTGATCGCATTACCTTTCAAATGAAATTTCACAGGCGATCCCCTGCAAACAAAACTAAGTCACTATGATACAAACAGTGCTTGAAACTTAAATATTTGACACACAACTACATTGTGTGTGTTCATTTTATACAGTAATGATTATTCGACACGTCCTGATTTGAGATTTGAACTCACAACCTTTTGGTTCACTGCATTCCAATCATCCTGCTACACCACCACATCTGTGTCAGTAACTCGTTTCACCTGTATTCCTATCGTTTAGACTATAAAGTACATCTCAGCTTTGTTAAAAATACACTCAAGAAAAATGATTATATTCATCATAGTGATTCAGGTGTAACAATAAAGCAGATTAATATGCACCACCAACATTATACAGCTACACAGAAAACCCTCAAATTGCTGAAACAAGTAAATGCAATCAATGATGAGACAATAGTTAGAATAACTGATAGAATAACTAAAATAGCACTACACATAGCATCTCTTTTGCAGAGATGTATTATAGGTATTGAATGTGTATTGCAATGCTACAGAGGTTGTGGTGCATTAGAAATGTGTACCTCAAATCCAGAGGTTGTGAGTTCAAGTCCCAGGTGGAGTCATACTTTGGCTGTACAGCAATAACACATATGAAATTGCACTTATAATACATCTAAGTCTTCCAAAAACACACGTTTTCATGTGTGAAATGTTATGTGAAGTGTTCCAAAAACACACGTTTTCACATGTGAAATATCATCTGAAGTGTTCCTGAAACATGATTTCACATGAAATTCATGTGTTTTTCTCTAAAGGTCAATCCAGTGCGATTGTGCCTGGGCCATGGGTCACGTTGTCACAGCGATCTGACAACTTTTCTACCCAGAGAGCCCTGAGGCTGTGTTTCTCTAAAGGTCAATCCAGTGCGATTGTGCCTGGGCCATGGGTCACGTTGTCACAGCGATCTGACAACGTTTCTACCCAGAGAGCCCTGAAGGCTGTGTTTCTCTAAAGGAAGCATCTTCTTAAATGACAATAAAAACACAATAACATGGTGTAAATTAACAGCTTGATCGTGTTTGTTTCACAATGTATCCAGCACAGTGGTGGATGGGCTTCCTGTGTGTGTTTGTCCCGGAGTGCTTGCAAGAGGATTTGTGAAAATGTCATTATGGATATTTACATGTAAGCCAAAATTGTACATGTGAATAATAAGTACAGTTGAAGTCAGAGGTTTACATTCACTTCAGTTGGAGACATTAAAAGTAATTTTTCAACCACTCCAAAAATGTATTGTTAACAAACTATAGTTTTGGCAAATCTGTTAGGACATCTACCTTGTGCATGACACAAGTCATTTTTACAACAATTGTTTACAGACATATTATTTTACTTATAATTCACTGTATCACAATTCCAGTGGGTCAGAAGTTTACATACACTAAGTTGACTGTAACTTTTAACAGCTTGGGAAATTCCAGAAAATTATGTAATGGATTTAGAAGCTTCTGATAGTCTAATTGACATCATTTGAGTCAATTGGAGGTGTACCTGTGGATATATTTCAAGGACTACCTTCAAACTCAGTGCCTCTTTGCTTGACATCATGGGAAAATCAAAAGAAATCAGCTAAGACCTCAGAAAATAAATTGTAGACCTCCACAAGTCTGGTTCACCATTGGGAGCAATTTCCAAATGCCTGAAGGTACCACGTTCATCTGTACAAACAATAGTACACAAGTATAAACAACATGGGACCACACAGCAGTCATACCGCTCAGGAAGGAGACGTGTTCTGTCTCCTAGAGACAAATCAAGTGCAAATCAATCCCAGAACAACAGCAAAGGACCTTGTGAAGATGCTGGAGGAAACAGGTACAAAGTATCGATATCTGTCACCACTTCCGCCGAAGTCGGTCCCTCTCCTTGTTCGGGCGGTGTTTGGCGGTCGAAGTCACCGGCCTTCTAGCCATCGCCGATCCACTTTTCATTTTCCATTTGTTTTGTCTTTACACAACTGGTTTCAATTCCCGAATTACATGATCATTATTTAACCCTCTGTTTTCCCCATGGTTATTGTGCGTGATTGTTTTATGTATGTTCAGTCCGTTATTGTGGGCTTGGTATTATGACATGTTATTGGAATATTTGAGTAAAGTTACTTGTGTTACTCATCTCTGCTGTCCTGCGCCTGACTCCTCTGCACCAGCTACACCCAGACCATTACAATATCCACAGAAGAACTAGTCTTATATCGACATAACCTGAAAGGCCGCTCAGCAAGGTAGAAGCCACTGCTCCAAAACTGCCATAAAAAAAGACGGTTTGCAACTGCACATGGGGGGGGACAAAGATTGTACTTTTTGGAGAAATGTCCTCTGGTCTGATGAAACAAAAATATAACTTTTTGGCCATAATGACCATCGTTATGTTTGGAGGAAAAAGGGGGAGGCTTGCAAGCCGAAGAACACCTTCCCAACCGTGAAGCACAGGGGGTGGCAGCATCATGTTGTGGGGATGCTTTGCTGCAGGAGGGACTGGTGCACTTCACAAAATAGATGGCCTCACGAGGAGGAAAAATGATGTGGATATATTGAAGCAACATCTCAAGACATCAGTCAGGAAGTTAAAGCTTGGTCGCAAATGGGTCTTCCGAATTGGACAATGACACCAAGCATACTTCCAAAGTTGTGCAAAATGGCTTAAGGACAACAAAGTCAAGGTATTGGAGTGGCCATCACAAAGCCCTGACCTCAATCCCATAGACAATTTGTGGGCAACACTGAAAAAGTGTGTGCGAGCAAGGAGGCCTGAAAACCTGAGTCAGTTACACCAACTCTGTCAGGAGGAATGGTCCAAAGCTTGTGGAAGGCTACCCGAAACATTTGACCCATGTTAAACAATTTAAAGGCAGTGCTACTGTCACGATCTTGGAAATGAGTGGACTAAGGCGCAGCGTGAGTATAGTTCCACATATTTATTACAGTGAAACTAACCAATCCAAAATAACAAAACTTACAAAGACCATGAGGACGTAGTGCCCAAACACACTAACAAACAATCAATATCCCACAAAACACAGATGGGGAAATAGCTACCTAAATATGATCTCCAAACAGCTGCCTCTAATTGGGAACCACATTAGCACCAACATAGAAATAGATATACTAGATCACCCCCTAGTCACGCGCTGACCTACTACACCATAGAGAACCAAGTGCTCTCTATGGTCAGGGTGTGACATCTAGCAAATATTGATTGAGTGTATGTAAACTTCTGACCCACTGGGAATGTGATGAAAGAAATAAAAGCAGAAATAATTCTCTCTACTATTATTCTGACATTTCACATTCTTAAAATGAAGTGGTGTTCCTAACTGACCTAAGACTGAATTTAATTTAAATGTCATGAATTGTGAAAAATGTTGTTGAAATGTATTTGGCAAAGGTGTATGTAATCTTCCGACTTCAACTGTGTGTGGGCTTTTCTGATTTGATTGTATTTATGCTCCTTGCAGTCTGAATGAGTTGTTTATGTATCATTTGATGTGAAACAGTTCGTGTTTATATTTGCAAAAAACTTGCATATAAAATATATTGATGTATATATACTTACTTTTTTTTACGCCAGATACAAACGTATACATACGAACAACAACTTACAGATGCACAAAAACAATGACTACATCTCATCTGCCCAGATCTGCTTGCTCACACCCCCATCACTAGTGACTACATGATTGTTGGTGACTTGGCCTTAAATTGTACCAACTGGCTATTTCAATTATAAACTATTTGATTTTCTAATTGTTGGCGGATTGATTTGATTTCCATGTTTTTAGTAAACGTTTTTTTCAAGATGAGCGATGAAAAGAGAATCGTCCAGCCCATTGGGTGTCTCAATACATCCCCATATGCCTTATCTTGAAATATATTATTGACTCATTATTAGTTTTACACTTACGACATGTGTATTTGTTATAACCTAAGATTTGTTTACAGTTTTTTTCGATTGCTAAACGACAGTGGGCACAACTGGAGTCACATGTGCAAAACTCTAACTACAGTCTGCACTACCAACAGTCACCTGAGCTAAACAGTTCACATCACCTGCAAAACTCATTCCAAGCAACACAACTCTTAACACATGGCTCAAAACACACTCAGTGCAGCCAAACACTATGACAACCCTCACTGAGATAACACACACTGTCACTCAGAACACACTGAGAGTAAAAACACTAGCATCAAACACCAATACAGAAAATACAAACTTTTCATCTTTACAGTTTGAACAATTTCAGTGACTTCATACAAAGTATATTTTCTTCAAAGAAAAGAGTGACATTCTTTTGACATGATTTATTAAATTTTTTAGAACATAACAATTCTTTAAGGTACATGAAAATTAGCAGTTTGCTTCAATAGTCTGTAGTAATTTACGGAATTACAGTAATGAGAAAAAAAAGGTAGAAACTAAAAGTACATACTGTAATTCGAACAAGTAATTGAGGGGCTAATCCTGCCTCTCTCTAGCATCAGGCCACAGGTTTTCTTCAACATCACATCTAATGTTTTCTCTTGCCATGCACCTGGGGAAGAACCTTCTGGAGTGCCTTACCCATCCCTGGCAGTCCTCTGGACTCGTGTCCTCACATCCGGCACGCATGGCTTCCAAAAGAGACATTTGGTCATGTGGGTGGTGACCAAACACTTTCCACCTCCAGGCAGAGAAAAACTCCTCTATTGGGTTGAGGAAGGGTGAATATGCAGGCAGGTACAAAACCATAAATCTGTGATGTGCTGCAAACCAATCTGTGACAGCTGCAGAGTGGTGAAAAGCAACGTTATCGCAAACTATGACAAAAACTTGGGGGGTTTCTTACTGGCTCCCCCTGTTCTGCTGGCACTAGCTGAGCATAGAGCTGTTCTAGGAAAGCTATAAGCCTTTCTGTGTTGTTTGGACCAATTAGTGGTGTGTTGAGAAGCAAACCATCATTGGCCATTGCAGCACACATGGTGATATTTCCCCCCCTTTGGCCTGGAACCTCCACAGTGGCCCTTTGACCTATAACATTCCTTCCTCTGCGCCGCCGTGTTTTGGCAAGGTTAAATCCAGCTTCATCGATAAATACAAATAAATGTGGTCTTTCCAGTGCTTCCACTTCCATTACTCTCTGAAAAGCAGTAAGTGCACAGTTTTACTGTAGAAATGCTAGTGTTTTTTTTTACTGTAAATATTTTGTATAGCTGTATACGTAACCTCAGACGTCTTACCTGGACATATTGGTATCTTTGCTCTTTTACCCGTTCACTGTTTCTCTCGAACGGTACAGTGTATAACTGTTTCATTGTAACTTGGTGTTTCTTTAGGACTCGAGCAATAGTTGTTGTGCTGACAGAATTAACATTTTCAAATATATCATTATCAGCCAGCACTCTATCTTGAATCTCCCGCAGTTTTATTGTATTGTTGACAACAACCATGTCAACAATAGCATTTTCCTGCGCATCTGAAAATACTTTTCCTCTTCCCCCTGTTGGGGGCAGCCTTTGGGTCCTGTTGTAAAAATATATTTTACAGTCAAACTTACTGTAATATATATCTGTGTAAATATTATATAATTGCAATACAAAATAGATTCCTGTAATGTTTTCATTTACTGCAAGGATGTTACTCTCACCTGTTTGCATGATGGAAAATTCGCATTACAGATGCCACTGTGGATCTTTGCAGATTGGGTTGCACCCTCAACCCTGCCTCTCTCAATGAGAGACCATGGTTCACGACATGGTCTATAAGTGTAGCCCTTATTTCATCTGAAATAACAGCTCTTTGTCTTCTTTGTCTTCCTCCACGCATCCGCCCTCTCCCTGCCACCCTTCTCCCTCCACGAACCCATCTTCCTTGTTCCATTTCCAAAATGAGTCTTTCTGAGCTCTACCTATATATACTGTAATATGTGTGTGTGTTCACTAACAAGTCCAAAACAAGACACCTGCTTAGCCTTTCAGCTGAAATTGCAATCAGCAGTGTTTGAAAGGCACAAGGCTGATATCTAATCCGTTTTGAATGTGTGGTTCACAGTTTTGACAGCAGTGTGTTAGCATTTGAACAAAGTGCTGTAAATCCACAGTGTTGTGCAGGTTGTGGTTAAAGTCATGGGATAAGTGTGTAGAGTTTTGAAAACTGTGTTCAAGCAATGAAAAACGAACTAGAGTTTGGTCCACATGAACTGCTGCTGTGCAGACTGTAGTTAGACTTTTGCACATGTGACTCCAGTTGTGTCCACTGTCGTTTAGCAATCAAAAAAAACTGTAATAGTTATATGAGGTTAATCAGACACAGTGTGTTTTCATGCCATCCCCACTTGTACACGCTTTCAATCACACACTGAGCCCTGATGATTATGTTGTGATAACCATAGGTTTGTGTACAGCTGGGTAGGATGGAAGAGGTAAGGTTGACCTGGCTGGCTTGGTCCAATGTGATTGGTTGAGCTTGGACTGGTTCTGCCCACAGTGAGGCCTGGGCTGTCATAAAGTCTTATGGTTACACAGTCAGCACATTGTTCTCCATACTGCCCCCCTCACCACCTCACCCCCTTACCCCTTCTCCGTTCATAGTTTGGTAACATGGCAAGGAGGGGGAGGAAGAGGGAGGCTATCTCCACCACTGATCAGCAGGTCATGAGAGAGCCTGAAGAGGGAGTTGAATAGAGAGATGTCTACAGTCTACAGAGAAATGGGCTGCTGAGCCAGAGAATGAGACAGAGAGGTATATTTATGTACTGTTGTGTTTCACATATAGGCCTCTTTTCTCACACACTGACTCTCTTTCTCTTCTTTTACTCTCTCCCTTTCTATCTCTGTTCGCCTGCATTCCACAGGAATATCACAGTCTTGTTTGACTGGCTGCCAAGGGAACTTCTCAAATAGCCCTCTCCTCTCTTTTACTGTCTCTCTCTCTCCTTCTCTCTCTCTCTTCCCTTCTTTATTTCCAGACACCCCTCCACATACACAATCTCTATCCACCCTCATTCACTCTAAAGGGACTCTAATGTCACCGTGATGACCTGTGATGTCAGTCACCATGGTGACAGGGGCAGCTGATGGAGGACTATCTCAGACAGACATAGTCTTTTTCTCTTCACGATAGTTGTGAAGTCTAAAATGGAAAATATGTGTTTTTTTTACATGGGGAGTAGTGCAAGGCCAATGTCCCAGTTCTGGAGTTATCCTTACGATGTCTGGGTTTCAGCTGACCCCTGACATCTGCTCCTCCCTCCTGGTGCACAAAACTGTCAATCATTTTCCTCAGAAATGGATATCCTATAATGTTGTCATTGATGTCAACTGTAGCAAGTGAAGAGACTTTTATAGTGACTAACTTAACGTTTTCCTGGTCAGGTCATGTGGGCTGGCCCTTACTTTGGCTTGAGTTGACATTTATGAGTGCAGTGTGTGATCGTTAAAAGAGGTTAAAGGGTTGGGCGAGTGTCTTATCTTAAGGCTCCTTGAAATGTTGCAGCACTAAATGGCAGCAGTGTTTTCTGTCCACACGAAAAGTATTTTAAGTCGTTGACAAAACATGTTCATTGTGTGGGGTATTATAAGGGACAATGCATCAGGAGGCTGTGGCCACAGCAACAATAGCAGATGTGTGTGTGTGTGTGTGTGTGTGTGTGTGTGTGTGTGTGTGTGTGTGTGTGTGTGTGTGTGTGTGTGTGTGTGTGTGTGTGTGTGTGTGTGTGTGTGTGTGTGTGTGTGTGTGTGTGCGTGCGTGCGTGCGTGCGTGCGTGCGTGCGTGCGTGCGTGCGTGCGTGCGTGCGTGCGTGCGTGCGTGCGTGCGTGCGTGCGTGCGTGCGTGTGGAGAAGCGGTAGTTCTGCTCTGTAATGTAATGCACAGTGACAGTGGGGTCTGTCCTTCAAGCCGCAGGATATGATGTTCTCCGTCTATCGCTGTCTGTCTTTCTTTCCCTCCTTTTCTCTCGTTACTCACAATCCATGTCTCCAGTTTCTCTTGGCCTGGTTTCGCTTCCCCGCCCTCTGTGTGTATATGGTCTGTGTACGTGTTGATGTGTGTGATGTGATGTTGTACTGTATGTGCGTGTGTGTATACAGTATCTTCAGAAAGTATTCAGAAAGGGTGGGAATACTTATGTCAATTAGATATTTCTGTATTTCATTTTCAATAAATATGCAAACATTTCTAAACACATGCTTTCACTTTGTCATTATGGGGTATTGTGTGTAGATGGATGAGAAAAGAATGTTGAATACATTTTGAATTAAGGCTGTAACACCACAAAATGTGGATGGAATTAGTCGAGGAGTATGTGATTTGCATGTATCTGTGTATTTGCAATCAGTTTACAAGCTCCCTATCTCATTGTGTGTAGTGAGTGGTGGAAGGTTACATGCAGTAGATGCTGTGAGTGTTAGATACTTGGTCATATTATTAGTAATATTGCATGTAATGATATTGTAACTAACGACAGAGATGGTAACCTACGATAACAGCGATAATGCTGGGAACAACGCCCTGTTGATCCATGAGAGGTCACAAGGGGTCAGTGTGTGTGGGATGTCAGAGGTACTGCTGGCGCCCATCCAGGAGCTGGAAGGGTTAAAGTGGCACAGCTCAGAAATGTAAAAAAGAAAAGCAATAAGGGGGAGAGGAAATGAAAGAGCAGCACGATGGAGGCTGATAAGAGGGGCAGCCGTCAGAATGGCAATCAGCCCAAATTAAAGAGAGCGAAAGACAGAGAGATAGATAGGGAGATAGAGAAGTGGGGAATGTGTGGATGTGAGGTTTGTTGGGTAGATAAGGCAAGACTGAGTGTCAAAAGCAACTTGTGAGACTCACATAAAATGTAGATGATGTTCGGCCATTTATGTATCGGACACAAAGAGATCCTCCAACATGGAACACACACAACACACACACCTATTTCAGCACAAAGAGATCCTCCAACATGGAACACACACAACACACACACCTATTCCAGCACAAAGAGATCCTCCAACATGGAACACACACAACACACACACCTATTTCAGCACAAAGAGATCCTCCAACATGGAACACACACAACACACACACCTATTCCAGCACAAAGAGATCCTCCAACATGGAACACACACAACACACACACCTATTTCAGCACAAAGAGAACACGCACTTCCCTAGCAGGCTTGGAGTCGGTTGAGAAAGCGTTATGTTTTTGCAGGTGTGTGCATGTTTGCATGTGTATGGCGTGCACACGCATGCTTGTACAGTGCCTTCAGAAAGTAATCATACCTCTTGACTTATTCCACATTTTGTTGTGTTACAGCTTGACTTTAAAATGGATGAAATACATGTTTTCTCACTCATCTACAGACAATACCCCATAATGATGAAGTGAAATCATGTTTGAACATTTCTTGAGAATAAAATACACTAAAACAGTATCTCATTTAAATACAGTTGAAGTTGGAAGTTTACATTCACTTCGGTTGGAGTCACTATAACTCGTTTGTTAGCAAACTATAGTTTGGGTAAATCGGTTAGGACATCTACTACTACACAAGTCATTTTTCCAACAGTTGTTTACAGACAGCTTATTTCACTTATAATTCACTGCATCACAATTCTAGTGGGTCAGAAGTTTACATACACTAAGTTGACTGTGCCTTTAAACAGCTTGGGAAATCCCAGAAAGCGATGTCATGGCTTTAGAAGCTTCTGATAGGCTAATTGACATCATTTGAGTCAATTGGAGGTGTACCTGTGGATGTATGTCAAGGCCTACCTTCAAACTCAGTGTCTCTTTGCTTGACATCATGGGAAAATGAAAATAAATCAGCCTAGACCTCAGAAAAACAATGTAGACATCCACAAGTCTGGTTCATCCTTGGGAGCAATTTCCAAATGCCTGAAGGTACCACGTTCATCTGTACAAACAATAGTATGCAAGTATAAACACCATGGGACCACACAGCCGTCATACCGCTCAGGAAGGAGATGCGCTCAGTCTCCTAGAGATGAACGTACTTTGGTGTGAAAACTGCAAATCAATCCCAGAACAACAGCAAAGGACCTTGTGAAGATGCTGGAGGAAACAGGTACAAAAGTATCCATATCCACAGTAAAACTAATCCTATATCGACATAACCTGAAAGGCCGCTCAGCAAGGAAGAAGCCACTGCTCCAAACCCGCTATAAAAAAGACAGCCTATGGTTTGCAACTGCACATGGGGACAAAGATCGTACTTTTTGGAGAAATGTCCTCTGGTTTGATGAAACAAAAATATAACTTTTTGGCCATAATGACCATCGTTATGTTTGGAGGAAAAAGGGGGAGGCTTGCAATCCGAAGAACACCATCCCAACAGTGAAGCACGGGGGGTGGCAGCATCATGTTGTGGGGGTGATTTGCTGCAGGAGGGACTGGTGCACTTCGCAAAATAGATGGCCTCATGAGGTGGAAAAATTATGTGGATATATTGAAGCAACATCTAAAGACATCAGTCAGGAAGTTAAAGCATGGCCACAACTGGGTCTTCCAAATGGACAATGACCCCAGGCATACTTCCAAAGTTGTGGCAAAATGGCTTAAGGACAACAAAGTCAAGGTGTTGGAGTGGCCATCACAAAGCCCTGACCTCAATCCCATAGACAATTTGTGGGCAGAACTGAAAAAGCATGTGTGAGCAAGGAGGCCTACAAACCCAACTCAGCTCTGTCAGGAGGAATGGTCCAAATTTCACCCAACTTATTGTGGGAAGCTTGTGGAAGCCTACCTGAAACGTTTGACCCACGTTAAACAATTTAAATGCAATGCTACCAAATACTAATTGAGTGTATGTAAACCTCTGACCCGCTGGCAACCGGATGAAATAAATAAAACTTGAAATAAATAATTCTCTCTACTATTATTCTGACATTTCACATTGTTAAAAGAAAGTGGTGATCCTTACTGGCCTAAGAGGGCATTTGTACATGGATTTAAATGTCAGGAATTGTGAAAAACTGAGTATAAATGTATTTGGCTAATGTGTATGTAAACTTCTGACTTATGTAAACATGTAACTATTCACACCCCGGAGCTAATACATGTTAGAATTACCTTTGTCAGCGATAACAGCTGTGATTCTTTCTGGGTAAGTCTCTAAGAGCTTTTCACACCTGGATTGAACAATATTTGCACGTTATTCATTTAAAAATTCTTCACACTCTGTCAAGTTGATTGTTGATCATTGCTAGACAGCCATTTTCAAGTCTTGCCATGGATTTTCAAGCCAGAACTAGGCCACTCAGGAACATTCAATGTCATCTTGGTAAGCGACTCCATGGTATATTTGGCCTTGTGTTTTAGGTTATTGTCCTGCTGAAAGGTGAATTTGTCTCCCAGTGTCTTTTGGAAAGCAGACTAAACCAGGGTTTCCTCTAGGATTTTGCTTGTGCTTAGCTCTATTCCAAAGTTTTTTTTTTATCCTAAAAAACTCTCTAGTCCTTACCAATGACAAGCATACCCATAACATGATGCAGCCACCACCATGCTTGAAAATATTAAGAGTGGTGATGTAATTATAATAATAGATTTATTTTTTTTGGCGCTTTTCATTACAGCAAGAATCTTATAGACTCTCAAGATGGATTTGCCCCAAACATAACACTTTGTATTCAGGACATAAAGACATGCAGTATTACTTTAGTGCATTATTGCAAACAGGATGCATGTTTTGGGGTATTTTTATTCTGTACATGCTTCCTTCTTTTCACTCTGTTATTTAGGTTAATATTGTGGAGTAGCTACAATGTCGTTGATCCATCCTCAGTTTTTCCTGTCACAACTATTAAATCAAAGTAACCTTTGGCCTCATGGCGAAATCCATGAGCAGTTTCCTTTCTCTCCCGCAACTGAGTTAGGAAGGAAGCCTGTATCTTTGTGGTGACTGTGCGTAATTGATACACCGTTCAAAAAGTGTAATGAATAACTTCATCATGCTCAAAAGAACATTCAAAGTCTTCTTTTTTAAATGTTTTACCCATCTACCAATAGGTTCCCTTCTTTGCGAGGCATTGGAAAACCTCCCTGGTCATTGTGATTGAATCTGTGTTTGAAATTCACTGCTTGACTGAAGGACCTTACAATTATCTGCATGTCTGTCTGGTGTACAGAGATGAGGTCGTCAAAATGCAACTTATTATGTGACTTGTTAAGCACATTTTTACTCCTGAACGTATTTAGGCCATAACAAAGGGGATGAATACTTAATGACTCAAGACATTTCAGCTTTGGATTTTTATTAGTTTGTAAACATTTCTAAAAACATAATTCCACTTTGACATTATGGGATATTGTCTGTAGGCCAGTTACACAACATCTAAATGAAATCAATTTTAAATTCAGGCTGTAACACAACAAAATGTCAAGGGGTGTGAATACTTTCTGAATGCACTATACGTATTCATGTATGCTTGTGCATGCTTGTGTGTATTCGAGGCGGTCATACACATGCGTATGTGTGTTTTTTGTTTATGTGTGTTGTTTGTGTGTGTGTGTGTGTGTGTGTGTGTGTGTGTGTGTGTGTGTGTGTGTGTGTGTGTGTGTGTGTGTGTGTGTGTGTGTGTGTGTGTGTGTGTGTGTGTGTGTGTGTGTGTGTGTGTGTGTGTGTGTGTGTGTGTGTGTGTGTGTGTGTGTGTGTTTTTTTCATTTGAGTGATCATTAGTTTGGCTAGCAGTCATTTCCAGTGCAGAGAGAGAGAACAGGATATCAATGATGTGATCTGCCTGGGGGAGATAAGAGCTGCAGAATTCGCTGCTGTTGCAACATCTGAGCAGCGACACACACAGCAGGCAGGCAAGCCTAGCTGTGTTTCGAGATGATCCCTCATCGATAGCACTGCAAAGCCAACCCTGCTGCATTACATCCAATCAGCCAACCTCTCTATATCACTCTACCCCAGCACTCATATAATCCTTCCCTCTCCCCTCGCTCTCTCTCTCTCCCGCTCTGTCTCTGTCTCTCTCTCTCTGTCTCTCTCTCTTTCTCCAGAGTTTGGTCTTAGGTCAGTGGGGCCTCTGCTCTGCAGGTCACACAGAGGTCAAGTGAGCTTTGATACTACAACACATCCCTCTGGTCTCCCATAGAAAATGCCTCGGTGTGAATATCTGTTTCACATCTTTTTATGTCATTAGCTCTAATGATTTCAAGTCTATTACCCTGACAGAACACTGCAGAATGACAGAACGCCAACAGAATAGAATGGAAGATAATGTAAACAGCAAGTAAACAGAGACCTAAGGTAAACATTTCTGCAGAGTGCTAATGGTGAGTGGTTTGTTGCCTGCTGGAAGTATAGATAGAGCGATAGAGAAAGAGAGAGTGAGTGAGGGAAAGAAGGAGAATGAGAGAGAAGTCTCCATGGACAGATGCAGTGATAACATGTTTTATTTCAGTGGACCCGGCTAAATTCCCTGATGAGATGCAACAACAGGCCGGCAGACAGGGGCCTTCAGATAGCCACATGGATCAGCGTCAGATCGGTGCTATCGCACCAATCTCCCCACACACACACACACACACACACACACACACACACACACACACACACACACACACACACACACACACACACACACACACACACACACACACACACACACACACACACACACACACACACACACACACACACACACACACACACACACACACACTGTTATGCTGATGAATGAGGACCCAAAAGCGACTTAACGAAAACAGAGTCTTTATTCCAGTATATGACAAAAGTACTAATCCTGGAAAAATCAAGAAGAAAACAAAACAGGAAAAAACTTAAATCCACTCGTAGTAACGAGGACAGACTGGAGACTCGACCATTGACTGCAGGTTGCTTCGGGAAGGCACTGACCGTAGCAGACTAAGACACCTGCTCACACGCAGCATCTGAAGGAGACAAAACACGACAGGGCGAGACAAGGACACAGAACAGCGAACATCATACAAGGATCCGACAAGGACAGAAGCGGAAAACAAGGGGAGAAATAGGGGCTCAATCAGAGGGCAAAATAGGGGACAGGTGTGAAAAGAGTAAATGAGTGAGTTAGGAGAATGAGGAACAGCTGGGAGCAGGAACGGAACGATAGAGAGAAGAGAGAGAGGGAGGGGGAGAGAGAGGGATAGAAAAAGGGAACGAACCTAATAAGACCAGCAGGGGAAACGAACAGAAGGGAAAGCACAAGGACAAGACAATATATGACAAAACATGACAGTACCCCCCCCACTCACCGAGCGCCTCCTGGCGCACTCGAGGAGGAATCCTGGCGGCAACGGAGGAAATCATCAATCAGCGAACGGTCCAGCACGTCCCGAGATGGAACCCAACTCCTCTCCTCAGGACCGTAAACCCTCCCAATCCACTAAGTACTGGTGACCACGTCCCCGAGAACGCATGTCCATGATCCTACGTACCTTGTAAATAGGTGCGCCGACAAGGACGGGGGGGAAGACGAACGGGGGCGCGAAGAAAGGGCTTGACACAGGAGACATGGAAGACAGGATGGACGCGACGAAGATGTCGCGGAAGAAGCAGTCGCACAGCGACAGGATTGACGACCTGGGAGACACGGAACGGACCAATGAACCGCAGAGTCAACTTACGAGAAGCTGTCGTAAGGGGAAGGTTACGAGTGGAAAGCCACACTCTCTGGCCGCGACAATACCTAGGACTCTTAATCCTACGTTTATTGGCGGCTCTCACAGTCTGCGCCCTGTAACGGCAATGTGCAGACCTCACCCTCCTCCAGGTGCGCTCACAACGTTGGACAAACGCCTGAGCGGAGGGAACGCTGGACTCGGCGAGCTGGGACGAGAACAGAGGAGGCTGGTAACCCAGACTACTCTGAAACGGAGATAGCGCGGTAGCAGACGAAAGAAGCGAGTTGTGAGCGTTTTCTGCCCAGGGGAGCTGTTCTGCCCAAGACGCAGGGTTTCTAAAAGAAAGGCTGCGTAATATGCGACCAATCGTCTGATTGGCCCTTTCTGCTTGACCGTTAGACTGGGGATGAAAACCGGAAGAGAGACTGACGGAAGCACCAATCAAACGACAGAACTCCCTCCAAAACTGTGACGTGAATTGCGGACCTCTGTCTGAAACGGCGTCTAACGGGAGGCCATGAATTCTGAACACATTCTCAATGATGATTTGTGCCGTCTCCTTAGCGGAAGGAAGCTTAGCGAGGGGAATGAAATGTGCCGCCTTAGAGAACCTATCGACAACCGTAAGAATCACAGTCTTCCCCGCAGACGAAGGCAGACCGGTAATGAAGTCTAAGGCGATGTGAGACCATGGTCGAGAAGGAATGGGAAGCGGTCTGAGACGACCGGCAGGAGGAGAGTTACCTGACTTAGTCTGCGCGCAGTCCGAACAAGCAGCCACGAAACGGCGCGTGTCACGCTCCTGAGTAGGCCACCAAAACCGCTGGCGAATAGAAGCAAGTGTACCTCGAACGCCGGGATGGCCAGCTAACTTGGCAGAGTGAGCCCACTGAAGAACAGCCAGACGAGTAGAAACAGGAACGAAAAGAAGGTTACTAGGACAAGCGCGGCGACGCAGTGTGAGTGAGTGCTTGCTTAACCTGTCTCTCAATTCCCCAGACAGTCAACCCGACAACACGCCCATAAGGAAGAATCCCCTCGGGATCGGTAGAAGCCACAGAAGAACTAAAGAGACGGGATAAGGCATCAGGCTTGGTGTTCTTATTACCCGGGCGATAAGAAATCACAAACTCGAAACGAGCGAAAAACAACGCCCAACGAGCTTGACGTGCATTAAGTCGTTTGGCAGAACGGATGTACTCAAGGTTCTTATGGTCAGTCCAAACGACAAAAGGAACGGTCGCCCCTCCAACCACTGTCGCCATTCGCCTAGGGCTAAGCGGATGGCGAGCAGTTCGCGGTTACCCACATCATAGTTGCGTTCCGATGGCGACAGGCGATGAGAAAAATAAGCGCAAGGATGGACCTTATCGTCAGACTGGAAGCGCTGGGATAGAATGGCTCCCACGCCCACCTCTGAAGCGTCAACCTCGACAATAAATTGTTTAGTGACGTCAGGAGTAACGAGGATAGGAGCGGACGTAAAACGCTTCTTGAGGAGATCAAAAGCTCCCTGGGCGGAACCGGACCACTTAAAGCACGTCTTGACAGAAGTAAGAGCTGTGAGAGGGGCAGCAACTTGACCGAAATTACGAATGAAACGCCGATAGAAATTAGCGAAACCTAGAAAGCGCTGCAACTCGACACGTGACCTTGGAACGGGCCAATCACTGACAGCCTGGACCTTAGCGGGATCCATCTGAATGCCTTCAGCGGAAATAACAGAACCGAGAAATGTGACAGAGGAGACATGAAAGGCGCACTTCTCAGCCTTCACGTAGAGACAATTCTCTAAATGGCGTTGGAGTACACGTCGAACGTGCTGAACATGAATCTCGAGTGACGGTGAAAAAATCAGGATATCGTCAAGGTAGACAAAAACAAAGATGTTCAGCATGTCTCTCAGAACATCATTAACTAATGCCTGAAAAACAGCTGGAGCATTAGCGAGACCAAACGGCAGAACCCGGTACTCAAAATGCCCTAACGGAGTGTTAAACGCCGTTTTCCACTCGTCCCCCTCTCTGATGCGCACGAGATGGTAAGCATTACGAAGGTCCAACTTAGTAAAGAACCTGGCTCCCTGCAGAATCTCGAAGGCTGACGACATAAGGGGAAGCGGATAACGATTCTTAACCGTTATGTCATTCAGCCCTCGATAATCCACGCAGGGGCGCAGAGTACCGTCCTTCTTCTTAACAAAAAAAACCCCGCTCCGGCGGGAGAGGAAGAAGGCACTACGGTGCCGGCGTCAAGAGAAACAGACAAATAATCCTCGAGAGCCTTACGTTCGGGAGCCGACAGAGAGTATAGTCTACCCCGAGGGGGAGTGGTCCCCGGAAGGAGATCAATACAACAATCCTACGACCGGTGAGGAGGAAGGGAGTTGGCTCTGGACCGACTGAAGACCGTGCGCAGATCATGATATTCCTCCGGCACTCCTGTCAAATCACCAGGTTCCTCCTGAGAAGAGGGGACAGAAGAAACAGGAGGGATAGCAGACATTAAACACTTCACATGACAAGAAACGTTCCAGGATAGGATAGAATTACTAGACCAATTAATAGAAGGATTATGACATACTAGCCAGGGATGACCCAAAACAACAGGTGTAAAAGGTGAACGAAAAATCAAAAAGGAAATGGTCTCACTGTGGTTACCAGATACTGTGAGGGTTAAAGGTAGTGTCTCATATCTGATACTGGGGAGAAGACTACCATCTAAGGCGAACATGGGCGTGGGCTTCCCTAACTGTCTGAGAGGAATGTCATGTTTCCGAGCCCATGCTTCGTCCATAAAACAACCCTCAGCCCCAGAGTTTTATCAAGGCACTGCATGAAGCAGCCGAACCGGTCCAGCGTAGTTGGACCGACATGGTAGTACAGGATCTTGATGGAGAGACCTGAGTAGTAGCGCTCACCAGTAGCCCACCGCTTACTGATGAGCTCTGGCTTTTACTGGACATGAATTGACAAAATGTCCAGCAGAACCGCAATAGAGGCAAAGGCGGTTGGTGATCCTCCGTTCCCTCTCCTTAGTCGAGATGCGAATACCTCCCAGCTGCATGGGCTCAGTCTCTGAGCCGGAGGGAGGAGATGGTTGCGATGCGGAGAGGGGGAACACCGTTAACGCGAGCTCTCTTCCACGAGCTCGGTGACGAAGATCTACCCGTCGTTCTATGCGGATGGCGAGTGCAATCAAAGTCCACACTGGAAGGAACCTCCCGGGAGAGAATCTCATCCTTAACCTCAGCGTGGAGTCCCTCCAGAAAACGAGCAAGCAGCGCCGGCTCGTTCCAGTCACTAGAGGCAGCAAGAGTGCGAAACTCTATAGAGTAATCCGTTATGGATCGATCACCTTGACATAGGGAAGCCAAGGCCCTAGAAGCCTCCCTACCAAAAACTGAACGATCAAAAACCCGTATCATCTCCTCTTTAAAGTTCAGATAATTGTTAGAACACTCAGCCCTTGCCTCCCAGATAGCTGTGCCCCACTCTCGAGCCCGACCAGTAAGGAGTGAAATGACGTAAGCAATCCGAGCTCTCTCTCTTGAGTATGTGTTGGGTTGGAGAGAGAACACAATATCACACTGGGTGAGAAAGGAACGGCACTCAGTGGGCTGCCCAGAATAACATGGTGGGTTATTAACCCTAGGTTCCGGAGACTCGGAAGACCAGGAAGTAGCTGGTGGCACGAGAACAGGACTCTGAAACTGTCCTGAGAGGTCGGAAACCTGAGCGGCCAGGGTCTCAACGGCATGACGAGCAGCAGACAATTCCTGCTCGTGTCTGCCGAGCATAGCTCCCTGGATCTCGACGGCAGTGTTACGAGAATCCGTAGTCGCTGGGTCCATTCTTGGTCGGATCCTTCTGTTATGCTGATGAATGAGGACCCAAAAGCGACTTAACGAAAACAGAGTCTTTATTCCAGTATATGACAAAAGTACTAATCCTGGAAAAATCAAGAAGAAAACAAAACAGGAAAAAACTTAAATCCACTCGTAGTAACGAGGACAGACTGGAGACTCGACCAATGACTGCAGGTTGCTTCAGGAAGGCACCGACCGTAGCAGACTAAGACACCTGCTCACACGCAGCATCTGAAGGAGACAAAACACGACAGGGCGAGACAAGGACACAGAACAGCGAACATCATACAAGGATCCGACAAGGACAGAAGCGGAAAACAAGGGGAGAAATAGGGGCTCAATCAGAGGGCAAAATAGGGGACAGGTGTGAAAAGAGTAAATGAGTGAGTTAGGAGAATGAGGAACAGCTGGGAGCAGGAACGGAACGATAGAGAGAAGAGAGAGAGGGACGGGGAGAGAGAGGGATAGAAAAAGGGAACGAACCTAATAAGACCAGCAGGGGGAAACGAACAGAAGGGAAAGCACAAGGACAAGACAATATATGACAAAACATGACACACACGTAGAGTGAGTGAGTGAGTGAGTGAGTGAGTGAGTGAGTGAGTGAGTGAGTGAGTGAGTGAGTGAGTGAGTGAGTGAGTGAGTGAGTGAGACGGGGAGAGTGTGTGGGGAGTATGGTCGGGTTGGTGCATGGGGCCTCAGAGAGCAGCTCAAGTGTGTGTGTGTGTGTGTGTGCGTGCGTGCGTGCGTGCGTGCGTGCGTGTGTGCGTGTGTGTGCGTGTGTGTCTGTTGTGTGTGTCTGTTGTGTACATGTGTGTGCATCTGTGTGTGTTGTGTTGTTGTTGAGTCACTGGCAGCATTCCTGGTGGTCCTAGTGTGCTGCAGGTGGAAGCCCCTGAGGAGTAGCAGACACTGGGGAGATGGAGGTGAGAGGGAAGGCAGGGGGTAGGCAGAGGGATAAGGGCAGGGCGGAGGGTGGAGGGTGGGGGTGCAGACATAACACAGGGCTGCATCGTCTGTGAACAAATAGACAGCCTTATCTGTGGAAGCCTGTCGTCTGCCCAGAGGAATGGAGGATAGAGACGAGCCCCAGCAGGCCCAGTGGCTCTGGCCCAGATTCAGCCCTCCTGACTGGGGTGAGAGGACTGGGGACAGGGCCTCTGGTGGAACTACTGGATCTAACGCCAGGACAGACGGCTGGCTGGTCCCTTGATTTGGACCATGACTTTCCAATGGGGGACGTCAGTCTGTGACCCCCAAGGTTGTGTGTACCACATGGTATATATCAGTCCTATATGTCTGAGTGGTCAAACCAGTGATGAGGTTCAGTGCCTCAAGCAGCTTGGCACGTGGAGAGTGGAGAGATGTTGGGGAGGCGTTACCCCGCTTTCTCAGGTGTTTGTGGGCCAGCGACACACCTCCACTTGCACCTCTTCTTCCCTCCCTCTGCACATCGCTCCCTCCCTCCTGGCCTAGATTCACCCTCTCTCATGTTTTCTTGGGGCCTTTTGTCAGGCGTGTCATAGGATAGCGGGGCCCAGTCCCAGGGGCCCTCATTCACACACAGGACGACGCAGTGCTAGCATTAGCCTAACTCATGGATCTGCCTCACCTCTAGCTATCATTCACAATGATATTTAGCACATGCTGCCTGTTATAGAAGCACTGATATCAATTCTTAAAATTAGAACCAGAACACTCTCTCTCTCTCTCTCTCTCTCTCTCTCTCTCTCTCTCTCTCTCTCTCTCTCGCTCTCTCTCTCTCTCTCACTCTCTTTCTCTCTTTCTCCCTCACAATGGGAATAAAAGGAGTGATTGTTTGGAGTCAAGAAAGATGAATTTGTCTGCTTCTGACAGGAGAAGGGAGCTGTCCTAGGTGGTGGTTGGAGGGCATCCCACTTTTCACAGAGAATGAACCGTGTGTCCGCAAGTTCTTCCCCTGCTACTAAGGCCTTTCTGCTGTGTAACCAGGGCTACAAATGGGGGAAATAGGTGTGCAAGTGTGTGAATGTTTGTGTGCGCATGTGAATGTGTGTGCGCACATGAGTGTGTGTGAATGAGTGAGTGTGTGTGTGTGTGTGTGTGCCAGCTATTTTCCCTTTGGTCATAATAAACCCCCATAAGTGTTTCCTGTTATGTCTTTCTCTTCCTGTTTCGTTCCAGTTTGGGGACGCTAATGCTGTATTGAGAGGAGACAAAGCTACCTGCATGCCCCATAAAAGGCGCAGTTTACATGATAATGGTCTCACAGTATTTGTATTGTGTCTGATTGTAGTGTTGGCATCTCTGTGCTACGATGATGCCCTGTGATCATCCCTGTTTCGTAAAGCCACAGTCTTGGGTGGAAGCAGCAGCCCCAGTGACATATTTACTATAATATTCTCTCTCTCTCTCAGGGTGTGTGTGTGTGTGTGTGTGTGTGTGTGTGTGTGTGTGTGTGTGTGTGTGTGTGTGTGTGTGTGTGTGTGTGTGTGTGTGTGTGTGTGTGTGTGTGTGTGTGTGTGTGTGTGTGTGTGTGTGTGTGTGTGTGTGTGTGTGTGTGTGTGTGTGTGTGTGTGTGTGTGTGTGTGTGTGTGCATGCAGAAACCCAGATCCCACTGAGGTCCTTTAGCTCATGTCCCAGGTTAGGTCATTGGGACACCAGGGCACAGAGCTATTATAGGAGGTGACACTTCACTCACTTCACTTTCTTACTCCTGACCTCAGGTAGCCTACTACCCTGACCCCTAACCCTTGTGCCATAGCTGTGCCACCCAGATGATGCCGAGACAGTGGAACCTCTAGTATATTTAATGGCTCAACATTAGTTTTACCAGTGGAGGTCATTCATTCATTTACATGCTTCTCTACTATGCTGTTGTTCCTACTTTTTCTACATCCAGCTGTAATCTATATGGGCTCAAATGGTTTGGAAAACGTACAGCTTGGGAACACTCATTTTACCACGAGTTATAGTCTGTGGTTTGTCTGGAGTTCTGTATCTTCACTTTGATGATGCATCTCCTTTACATCTTTTGTTTTGCCAAATGTTGGCATCTCAGGAAGTTGAGGGGGGATGTCTTTTTTTCTCTGTCTTCTTCTAAGTGGATAGCCCCCCACCCCACCCCTCAACCCCAGCCCACCAAAACGGACCATGGGCTGAACTGGAACAAGCTGCTTCCTCTTTCATCTTCTTTATCTCCATCTCTCCTTTAACTGGTCCCTCTGAAGTCCAGCCTGGCCCGGCTTTTGATTCTATTAATTGAGTTTGGTGGAAAAACAAATGGAGGAGGAGGAGGTATGTAGGGGAGAGGAGGTATGTAGGGGAGAGGAGGTATGTAGGGGAGAGGAGTCGAGGGGGTCCAGTAAACCTTGAAGGCCACTTATTTAGGAGGTCCACCCGCTCCTATCCTCTCTCTACCCTCTTCCCCCATCTCCTCCTCCACCCCAGCCCTCCTAGTGATTCACCCTGCCATTCGACTCTCTATCGCTCCACTCTGCTTTTCATCTCTCCTTCTTTACGACCGAGGTGTCTTTGTTTTGCTGTGACATATTTTTGCGGGGAGTCGTGACACTTTAAAAGGATCAGTAAATATGTCTGTGTGTGTAGAGCGGGAGGGTCTGGCAGAATGACAGTGTAAGTGCTTCCAGGGTGAGAGGTCAAGGAGGTTGGGAGGGGAGGGATGGAGGAGGGGGCTGATTCAGGCGCTCGCACTCAGGATGAACCCTGTGGTGTGCTGTCTGAGACCCTGGTCCTGTAGCCCTGAGGGCAGAGCAAATGTTATTTCACAGAACTACAGACAAACCACAGACTGTAACTCATAGTAAATGAGTGTTCCCAAGCAGTACGTTTTCCAAACCAATTGAACCCATATAGATTATAGCTGGATGTAGAAAGTAGGAACAACCCGTCCGTGGCCCATGTGGCTTTCATAAGGGTCCTGACAGACACAGACACACTCTCATTCTGTTTCTGTGTGCTGACTGGAAGGCTGAGATCCAACATGGCTCCCAGGATCATAGGCAAGATGGCATCATGGTACTGTCTGAGGAGAGAGGACCCTCATTACACAATGAGTCCAGCGAGTCTTTTCACTGAACAGATGCTGCCGGTTGAGTATCAGTGTAGATATATGTAACATATGGTTCAAACCGCTCAGATTCTGTCAACATTGTATGTCTCAAATGTTTGGGGCACAGCAAGTTAATTAGAGAATGGATATCGGTTGATGAGTCTGATAGACTGTGATCCACTGAGGATCAGCACAACGTGTTCTCTAAGAAACATGGCTCTCGTTTGAGAGAAATCTCAAGCAGGTATTCATTACGTGGGAAAGCTCTTTGGGTGCATCATGTGTTATGACACCTGTTGCATGCATCTATCCAGTTGGTAGATGGAGATCAGTGGTAGGTTGCTTCTGTGTCATGTTAGGTCTTTGGATTGTTCCAAATGTTCACATACTGGTCTTATGGCATTAATATACATGATATTATAAATATGAATATACATGACAGATGTAAAGAGATGTGAACGAATGGAAATATGGACACTGTGTAGGGGCTATGGTCAGGGCCGGCTCCAGGCATAAGCGACATAAGCGGTCACGTAGGGCACGCTGCCGCTATGGGGGCCCCCTTAATTGTTTTACTCCATTAATCGCATTTCCATTTCTTCACCGTAAAGGCCCTTTTAAGCGCACTCGTTTCCGCACGGACCCTTTTAAGCACAACACACAACAGTCAGTGCGCACTCGGTCTCGGCATCGCTGTCTGTCTCTATTGGGGTGCTCTATACACAAAGTGTTGAAGGAAAACGTACAGAAAGTTCCACCATAAACACATTCCAATGTGTTTATTTAGATAAACAGCAGAAATATAATTTGTACAGAAGAGCTAGCTTGTTATGTTAATGTTAGCTGGCTAGCTAACCAAAATAATGTTTACAATGCCATGGCTGAATGCCTCTTGATTCAACTAACTTCCCACAATGATTTTAATCAGAACAGGAGATCCATTCCATTTAGCTACTGTTTTTGTTGTAGTTCTCAGGTCAAAAGATTTAAGCAAATGATCCCAATTATAGTAGTAGCAGCTTGTGTCTAGTTAAGCAGTTTTCTTTCTCAGGAAATCAGCTTTAAAACTGCAAAAAAAAGTCTCTACTCCCCATGGAAAAATGTGTGGATTGGCAGGAAATTAACTGTAAAACTAATACATTTCTCTGCGCAGTCAAGAGGGAGCCCACTAAAATCTTGCTTAGGGCCCCCAGATGTGTAGGGCTGGCTCTGCCCTTACTGCATTGGCACAAAGCTAAATCACTTGTTACCCAAACATTCCCATTCACATTTTATGCTATATGGCAGTGATCATCAACTAGATTCAGCCACGGAACTATTTCTTGAGCGGATGGTCAGGAGGCCGGAACATAATTACAAATAATTTGTAAACTGCAAATCAACCACAAGAAGCCCAAACAGATGTAATATTTGACAAAAACATAATAATTTCAAAATGTGCTTACATTTGTATACGATCACATATCTCTATATTATGCATGGCAATACTGTGGAAAAGATCACTGAGAGGTGATTTGCTGGTGTTTTTTAGTATTTTATGTCCAACAATAAAATAACCTAGTTGGGGAAACCTGCTATTCGGTGTGTGTGTGTGTGTGTGTGTGTGTGTGTGTGTGTGTGTGTGTGTGTGTGTGTGTGTGTGTGTGTGTGTGTGTGTGTGTGTGTGTGTGTGTGTGTGTGTGTGTGTGTGTGTGTGTGTGTGTGTGTGTGTGTGTGTGTGTGTGTGTGTGTGTGTGTGTGTGTGAGGGAGAGAGCGTTTGAATGAGTGAATGAATAAACAATGTAACGTAAACAATGAACGAAAAGTTTAGTTGAACTCATTCATGTTTACAAGTTTTCTTTATTATCATCAGTACGTAATGGCATCCAGATTGTCAGGTTATAATTGTTTTGGACAGGTAATAAAGAGCAGGTGTGTGGTTTTCTATCTGCTAAGTAGAGAGGCAGCAAATCAAAACTGTGCTGTGGCACAGAGACACACATCACAGAGAAACCAAGAGGTACAGGCTACTGCTCATCACCATGGCAACACTGATGGAACAGGAGAGGCCTAGGTAATGTAGAACAGGACAAAGTTCAAAAAAGACTATTCCAAACATAGAAATAGGATTGATAGAACAGATATGTTGCTCGTGTTAATGTGTAAATCAGCTTATTATTCCAACAATAGCATCAGATTTTCTGTATGAAGTATCCAGTGTGGCAGCAGAAATGGCAAATACTGGGTATCTGTTTTATTCAATCTATTTCTCTACTCTGTGTATCTCTCTCTGTCTCCTTGCTGAAGGCTTTAAACACACAGTCCTCTCCTTCACTAGGGGTTCATGTGAAAAGGGAGCAGTTGGCAGAATTAAACTTGATTCCTTTATTTTCATTAGGAGGAAATGTTTAACAGCTCAGAGAAAGCGCGTCAGCTAAAAATAGATTTATAATGATAGAAATGTTGATAACAATATCCATAATGTTTCAGGTGAAAGAAAAAGGCAAAAGGCAGTGAAAATAAATTATCTGGATAACAATAATAACAACAATAATAATAATACCATTAATAATATACAGTTTCAAATTAAGCTTTATAAACTTATTTTTTTCTTTTAATTGTTTCTTTTTTTGTTGTAATGTCCATTAAAAATAGTAGAAGTCCATGAGCAGAAATCCAGCATATATTTGTTAAATGGTGTGAAGGGAATTGCTCTGTCTTCGCCCCAAAGTTGTCTTCACCACCCTCGTATCTCACACATTTACAATATTCACAGTTACTTCAGACTTGCCCGGCACATACCACTGCAGCAGGACGGGGGCGAGGTGGGAGGGGACGGTATATGCATGGGGATGGATGGAGGTGAGGTGTAGTCTATCTCTGGTCTAAGAAGGTACCTAATAGAGAGTAAAATAGCCCCGCCCCGACCCCACCCCACCCCACCCATCAGTGGATGCTGCCTGGTTCCCCTATACCCCACGTACCCTTTACATTCTCTCTATACAGCAAGACAATCAACATAGACAAACCAAATGCATGTCTTTAACATTATACACATTGTCCTCAAGCAAGAGGCCTATACGACCCTCAACCCCCATTAGAAAACGGAACAATCTTCACATCCCCTGTGCCTCCCCATCCTCCCCAGCTCAGCCCATGGCGGTAACCATGTTGGAGTGGTGGGGGTGGCCAAAGGAGGGGTGTATGGGTGTGGGGGTGGGCAGCATGTGACCAGCGTGGCTAAAAGGGGGCAGGTGGCCCATGTGGGTCATGTGTCCAGCCAGGGAGGAAGCACTGAAAGGAGAGGACTTCTCGTGCATGCACTTAGAGAGCTCCTCGTAACCGTCGTTGACCCGCCTGCCCTTCTTGGACTTGTTGGACATCTTGCGGTTGCGTGTCTGGATCCCTTCCTTCTTCATGGTCAGAGGTCGGTTCACCTGTAGGGAGAAGGAGATGGAGGGAGAGATGAGTGACCGGGTTGGGAGGGTTTTTATAATCAACTTAATGTGTTTGAATTGAATGGACTACGTACAGGAATAACCATATCTAGATACAGTTATTTGTCTTTTTCTCTAAAGAAATGTAACAATACAAATAAAATGCAGAAACAGTACGCAGCTTACTCCCTAAAACCAAGGCCATATTCAATGTAATACATGGCAATGCACCAAGACTTAACCTTCAACAGTTATGCCTCATTTGAACAGACGCAGTTGGTCTGTCTGAATAACAGTCCCACCATTGTGAGTCTCAAGGGGATGACGCCTACCATGGAAACAATAAAGCACAAAGAAAGAAAACACCAACAGGGCCCAGTGTGTCTGTGGGGCCAAGCTCTGCATCCATCTCTCCCTCCTTCCCTCCATCCCTTTCTCCCTATCCCTCTTCCTTATCCTATTCCAATCAGTGCAACCTTTTCGTCTTCCTGACCTGGCTGGCTGCGTGTGGGTAAGGGCTGGTCAGGCTGCGTGTGGGTAAGGGCTGGTCAGGCTGCGTGTGGGTAAGGGCTGGTCAGGCTGCGTGTGGGTAAGGGCTGGTCAGGCTGCGTGTGGGTAAGGGCTGGTCAGGCTGCGTGTGGGTAAGGGCTGGTCAGGCTGCGTGTGGGTAAGGGCTGGTCTGCGTGTGGGTAAGGGCTGGTCAGGCTGCGTGTGGGTAAGGGCTGGTCAGGCTGCGTGTGGGTAAGGGCTGGTCAGGCTGCGTGTGGGTAAGGGCTGGTCAGGCTGCGTGTGGGTAAGGGGTTGCTGGTCAGGCTGGTCAGCGTGTGGGTAAGGGCTGGTCAGGCTGCGTGTGGGTAAGGGCTGGTCAGGCTGCGTGTGGGTAAGGGCTGGTCAGGCTGCGTGTGGGTAAGGGCTGGTCAGGCTGCGTGTGGGTAAGGGCTGGTCAGGCTGCGTGTGGGTAAGGGCTGGTCAGGCTGCGTGTGGGTAAGGGCTGGTCAGGCTGCGTGTGGGTAAGGGCTGGTCAGGCTGCGTGTGGGTAAGGGCTGGTCAGGCTGCGTGTGGATAAGGGCTGGTCAGGCTGCGTGTGGGTAAGGGCTGGTCAGGCTGCGTGTGGGTAAGGGCTGGTCAGGCTGCGTGTGGGTAAGGGCTGGTCAGGCTGCGTGTGGGTAAGGGCTGGTCAGGCTGCGTGTGGGTAAGGGCTGGTCAGGCTGCGTGTGGGTAAGGGCTGGTCAGGCTGCGTGTGGGTAAGGGCTGGTCAGGCTGTCAGCAATGAAAGACTTACGTTGTGCAGCTTGTAGTAAAGGCCGCAGGCGTTGCACACAGGGTCTCCATTGCCGTTGCGCCTCCACAGTGTGGTGGTGGTGGTCTGGCAGTTAGCACAACAGGTGCCGGCGCGTCTGGCCGCAGACTGGAGAGGAACATGAAGAAGGCCTTTATTCGACCACAACAGCACGGACACACAACACATGAAAGCATAGGTTGGGAATGACGTTAGTGTCGGGCGGTGTGTATAGTATTTGTATATCAGCTGCTAGGAGCCGAGAAAACATCATATTTCATGCTGTTTTAGATGGAAGTTGTTCCTTATAGTTATAGATTTGCATATGATATCAGAAATGTATTCATATTGCGTGATAGTTTGATAGTTTATTGCAATGTGATTTAATAATGACGGAATTATGCAGTGAAAAGGTATCCAGTCTTTACATTCCCTGACAGAATATTGATCACATACACCAAACAGTTGTATTGTTAGTGTATGAATTGGTCTCTATTAACCTAATAAATCAGGGGTTACTATAAAAGTCATGCTGAATAGATCATATAAGAAAGTAATGGGTTGTCTTTATTGGCTAGTTTTCTCCCAGCATGTGAAATGTTTTAAATTTTACAGACACAGTAGTACACTGATGAACACTGACTATCAAAGCTCTTCCTCTCAGATGCAAAGCATTGCTATTGAATAGAGATTAGGTAGCGAGGGGGGCCATAGGGCAGCATGTGCGATCCCCTGTCATTACAGATGGATTCTTCACACTTAATATGAGACAGTTACACGCATAAAACTTACATATACCCCTTCAGCAAAATATGGTAATCTGAACCCTCAGTCAGAATAGTGCATGGGCCTACACACTTAAGGACAATCATAAAATATGGATTAATGCAAAATACCTCTCTATTGATTCAAGTAGAAATTGCGTCAAAATTGCCCAATATAAACAAACTTCGTAGTAAAGAAGTCTACAAGTCGAGGCTGGAGCCCTAGCATTTGTCCCACAGGTAACAGGGCATAAACCCATTTATTTCACCTCCCCTGCGCGGCCTGCACGCATCTAGTTCTCCATTGCTTTTTTTCTGTGCACCTAAAGTGTCCTTAAATGTTGTACTTATCGCTTTGCTATATTCTATATATTGAGGACTGGCCTGCTTGACCACTGCTATGAAAAAAAGTAAGTGTACTAGCGCGCGACGAACGGAAACATGTGCTGGCCTCGCTTCCTTATCGGTACCGGCAGATATCCGGATAGGAAACGACTGGAAGGACCCTGCGCGAGTACTGAAAACACGCGAGCTGAAAAGTAGGCTACAAACGCACCGGCTACTGACTCAGGGAGAAAAACAACGACTGGATTTTTCAGACATTAGGACCAACGGGAAAATGATGAAACTTTAATACGTTTTTATTGCAGGTTGAAGCTATATTGATTGTGGTCCAGGGATATGCGTTGACCCCAAAATGCATAGCCTAGGCCTGCATGGCGTTTCCGGTTTCAATGTAAAACCGCACAATCAAATGTTTCGGAAAAATCTCAAAACGGGTCTCTAGACTCTCTAAATAGGCCTACAGCGTCGGTGATGCTTTTTGTATAGCCTGCATTGGATGATTCAGACCAGTGCAGTCTTCATGCTGTCGGCGGAATGTCAATAGTATGTCTGTATTTGCCTCAGCCATATCTCGAACATTCTCTTATCAAGATGCGCACAGGATTATATCATCTCTAGGATGGTCCTTAAACAAACGCAGTCAACGTGAAATACGTAGGCCTAAATGATCGACTTATGTCTCAAGCATTAAATGCGTTCAATACTGTTATACGTAACCTTTGATTAATAGATGAATAATCTTATTATTCACCCTGAGACATTTGGGAACCGATTCGTAAATCATTTGAACAGGCGTACGCTAATTAGGCCGCTATTCAAATTCCAAATATGAAGTTGCAGAAAATAAGCCTACCCACTGGTCACCGACATAAATTTAAGGTCTATTCCACGTTGGTTTAATGTAACTTTATTGAAGTTTGCTTTAAAGCAATGTCTCTATTTCTGCAAACCCCCTATTTATTTATTCAAGAGGAGCGTGGAAAGAAAAATACTCTTAAAAAAATCAACTTCGAGTAGTGAAATTAGCTCAACGAAACACATTTTTTAATGGTTATTATTAAATTATGTTTTACATTATTTCTACCTGTATAATTATTATGAATATAATTATTAATAATATTATTATTATTATAATTATGCTATTGATGTATTAGTCCATATGCAAATAGGTTTACGCCCGCGAACGGTAGCCTATTGTGGGCTATTCAAAATGTTTCAGAAAATATTCAGATCATATCTTGAATCGAGAGATTTTGGAGGGAATTGATATGATTCTTTAGGTCCTCATATATCTGTCAACAGGCCGTGGAGAATCCTATTTCTTTGTTTTTCATATTTGATGCAAATCTATATCTCATTGGGTCATATAAATTCCTTCCATTGCTGTTATCTTAATTGCGTGTTTGTTGTTGTTGAGACCAATGGTTTTAAAGTCTGGTTAGCTCAGGGCTATAAATAGGTACTTTTATATGAAAATAATACATTTGAACATTTAATGCTAACAAATTTTTTATTTTATTTTTTGCAATCAATGGAGTCACCAGCACATTAAGTCTGGAAGGACAATTTTCAGTAATGACAACATTTACATAGTGCATTGAACTGCTGTGTAACTGGTCTATATTAGTCTGGATCTGACCTGGCTGCTGCCCTCTGAGGAAAACACAACATTGATGTTGAAATGAGTTCATGATGAGAAGTACACAATGTGATATCAGCCAAGCAGCAAGAAGGCCCAGTCCAGTATTTGGCTAAGCAAAAGGCAGATATATCCATTTACAAGTATGTTGCACACCAGTCACCTAGATTCACTCGCAGAGAAAAGAAACACATTATTTTTCCGTTCTTCTGTTACCTATAAAGTGACTTAATTACACAAAGCGTGCAGTGCACCAGTCACTCATACAGCCTCCACAGCAGACAGTCACAGTGAGCTATATAGTGAGGGATGATAGAGGCCTATGCCGGCCCTGGTATCAGTAGCAGTATCAGAAGTAGCAGCAATAATGATAGCAGAAACAGCACAGATAGCCAGCACTCCGCTAACAGCCTGTGTAAAGGAGCACAAGGGTGAGTGGGAAACACAATTCCCGGAAACTGATTGGGAAAATATAACTTTCCTGGAATTATGCCCCTCCTCTTCCTTCTCCCCCTACCTTGTTCTTTTTTTCCCCCCTCCCATCTCCAACCCTCCGTGTGTGTGTGTGTGTGTGTGTGTGTGTGTGTGTGTGTGTGTGTGTGTGTGTGTGTGTGTGTGTGTGTGTGTGTGTGTGTGTGTGTGTGTGTGTGTGTGTGTGTGTGTGTGTGTGTGTGTGTGTGTGTGTGTGTGTGTGTGTGTGTGTGTGTGTACTCACCAGTCTGCGTTTGGGCTTGATAAGGGGTCGGTTCTGACCGTTCATCTTATGGTAGAGTCCACAGGCGTTGCACAAGTAGTGGCCCGTACCATCCCGTCGCCACAGGGGGGTAGATGTGGCTCCACAGTTGACACACTCACGCCCCTCTGAGCAGCATGCAGGTGGAGGGAGACCACAGGGACATTTATAAAATTAACCTGTTAAATCTAATGACACATTTATCATACATAACAATTATGTAACCTGTAGCAGTGGCAAGTACAATTTTTTAAATGTTATGTTAATTAGCCTGAAAAAGTATGCAAGGACTGCATATTTTTAGGTTAGGTGCACAGAAGCATGGGAAAAGTTTTAAGAATAAAAATTTTGTTTTTAATTTCTAAGCTCTAGTTCTGTTCTTGAATTCCTGTTTATATGAAAAGGCTGCGTATTATTGGTATTAAGTTTGTGTGAAAGAGTGTGTGTTTAACCCTCTGCAGACTCTTGGAATAACAACATGAAAATGCTGCTGCCAGGCTTTATTCCGTTTGACCTGGTTAAGTTCCTCCCTGTCAGTTTTGGGTCAGTTTTGGGTCAGCTGGGACCCAGGCATGCTTCAGACAGGGGCACCCATACACCCACAATGAAATGTGGGCTGTCTCTCACGTTTCTCTACATTTTGCTGTGATTACAATGATTTTCCTCCCCATATATACAGTATGGTGAAAATTAACCTTTAGTACTGGGTTCCCCAACTGGTGGCCCGTGGGCCTTTTTATTTGGCCCCCAAAGTATTAAATAAATGTTGAAATAAATAAATGTTTGACACAAAAGACTGTAAAAACACAAGGAAATCAGCTCCAAGTGATTTTAATGAAAGACATCTGTTCCCAAGTATTCCCTCGCATAATAGACAGACAGTTGATCGTACACAAATGTAAGCAAGGTTTGAAATGATTGTTTTAGGCAAACATTATATCTGTTTGAGCTTATTGCGGTCAATTTGAAGTCTACAAATGATTTGCAATTATGTTCCCGGCCCCCCAACCATCCGCTAAAGAAATAAATTGGCCCACGGCTGAATGTCGTTGATGATCCCCGCTTTAGTGGGTGTGAGTCTGTGCGTGTGTGTACATGTGGCAAAGATGGTCTGATAACCAACATCTCCTTGTTCTTCTCTCAGCCTCATCAGCTCATCGTTATATTGGCTAAACAGCCTGCTATAACTCACTTTAAATCGGAATTCTTAGGAATGATGACCATTCATTAAAGTGACCTGATCACAGTGCAAACTAAGGTAGTAATTTTGAAATATTTCTGCTGCCTACAATGTGGATCAGATTGTCAGTCTAGACTAGTAGAGGTAATACTAACATACATGTGGGTCTTTGCCTCTGTTGGTGGCTCCACATAATGCTGAGTATGGAGAGCCAGAGAAGGAGGGAGAGAAAAAAGAGGGAGACTGAGATGGAGAGAGAGAGGAAGGGGGCCTGGATTAGGGTTAGTCAAACAGGAAGTGCCTCTAAGGTATGCATGAGCAGGGACTCCACCAGAATAGTGTGATGCTATAGAGTTCTGTGGTCCTGCAAGCCACCAATACTGGACATCCCCTCAAAGAAAAACTCCTAGTAACAGGACTGTCTATTCCTTCATGTCAGGGAGAGCCCCTAAGACATAAATATATCAGTGAGGAGGTTCCACTTCCAAACACCTATCTGGGTGTTCATATGATGGAAGTTGCGCCTCTGTCTTACAATGACCATAACTGACAGATGGGGTTTTATTTTTAGGACTACTCTTGGGGTTTATGTTGAGACGTCTAATCCTTAGTTGTGAAATATGGTGAATTGATTTTTTTGTTGGTGCTTTCTTTCTATAACAAATTAATACTGGTGCTCAGTAAAAGGGAGCCGGTTATAAGATAGGGGGCTGCTTGAAGGCAATCAGCTCTGCCTACAGTCATCAAATGTCAGCCTCGACAATGCTGTATTATGTAACAAAGAAACGGCTGATTGTAAATACTGTGTTCTTTTGGCCCAAATGCTCGAGTGGATCTTCTTTTCACACCTCCGGGGCTGTATCCAGTTCACCGTTCTCAAGGGCGTGCCAGCTCGAGCGTAATTGAGTCGCGGTTTACAAAAGAGGATAATAAACGTGTCAGCCGAAGCGGGCCCGCGCTCAGACGAACTTCAGGGCTTGGGTGTGTGCGTGAAGCGAGGCAGTACGCATTGCCTGTCTTTTTTAACCAAATAAAGTAGCCTGGACAAATATATATTACTCAGGCCTGGGACACTGGGATCGTTTGATTTCTTCACAGCTTACAATACGCATGGTTTCTTATTATCATTAGTCTAAGCCTACATTATAATTACATTAGGCCTATGTTGATATTACCGATTTGTACAAAACAAAATGCAGAATGGATATGACCAGTTTACATAATAAAGAGGAAACGGTATGCCCGCTGTTTAAAAACGTGGCTGCATAAATTAGGCCAGAAAAAGTCACAGCATAGCATAACCTCACACCACCTCTTACTGTTGTATCTGTCCACCCCCACACCATAACAAATAAACAGTTATTGTTAACCTTTTATGTATATAATTCGTCTATTTATTATAGTTAACTATAATAAATGTGTGTGTCCTCTTGGGAATGGAAATAGATTTTGAGATAACATTCTTGATCCATAGGCGAAGCAAAGTCATTCACATACAGGATTTACTATTATGTGGATATCACTGCTTTAGGTGCATGTGTGTGTAGGGGCCTACACCTTCCTACTGGTTGTTTCGAGGCGGACTGTGTTGTTGCGACGAAAGAAACCGGTGTGTGTGTGTGAAAAGAGCTATGAAAGGAGTTATGACAACATACATGCACGATGTAACCTCAGCCCAATTATTCCATGCACACTACTCCGACTTCCACGTCAAGGCTAATTATGATGATATTGCATATTGTCATCCCATTTTGTCCTATTTAATGGAAAGATTGGTAACGGGTAAATCAAATTGCATTAAACTGGGAGTTTTGAAAATGCCATGGACGTTTCATTCAACTTTTTTTTTACCCGTCTTATAGAATAGCCTATAGCCTACATTGGGGAATATTTACGCATGCATTTAAACACAGGCCGTAATATTTACATTCATCTAAATATACATAACAATTCTAGGCTAGCTATTACATATTTGTATTTTTATTTAGGCTATATTTATTATCTACAAGGTATCTTATATTGTTTGGTCTAAAAATGAACTCGTTTTTGTTTTTAGTTTAAACGGTGTTTAGTTTGTTGAGTGCATGGCAGTAATTCAATACACGGTCATAGTATTCTGGTTTTAATATAGGCTATTTGTTTTTTAACTCAATTATGGATTTAGATAAAACAAAACTGTTATAACACTAAGATAGCTTAAATATAGCCTATAAAGCCTATATCCAATAACATAATTTCAGTGTGTTCTGTCATAATAATAATAATATAAAATTATTATTTCATCATCATTTTACTCTGTAACAGAAACATTTGTAAAACATTTTCGAGATAAGATTAGACTCACCTGAGCACGACCGAGTTTTGCTTTTACATTTCGGGGTGAAGCTGGAGGATGATCCTCCGAGCAGGCTGCCGGGGTGGAAGAGACTGCCCCCGTAGTCATGCGCTGCCGGGAGAGAGTATGTGGGGTAGGTCGGTATGGGGTGGTGGGTGGATGGGGTCTGTGCGCTCATTGAGGCCAGGCTGCTCCGGAGAGGACTGGAACCCTCCATTTTCATGCCTTCAGAAATTGACATTTGATACTTGATAGAATCTTTCTCGTCCATTCTCGGGGTAGAGGATGAGGGTGAGGCGGCCCCGAGGTCTGGGGACACATCTTTCGGCGGGGTAGGGGGAAAACTGTAGAGATGTGGACTCGAATGGGACGCGGGTGTTAACGAGGATGCCGAGGCCGTGCTGGCGTTGCTGCTGCAGGGGTATAGGCCACCATGAGCCCCGGAGCCTGAGGCGTGTAGCCCGGTCTTGCTGAAGTGGCTGACCGCCCATGCGTTGTGATGGTGGGCCGCTGAGAGGGCTGCTTTGCCGGGCTCTAGCCATGAAATCCCCGGGCTATGCAGGAGATGTGGCCGGCAGACCTGACCCCCAGCGAAGCGAGCTGTAAGAATAGTAGAATAATATGTTCATAGATGGAATACACAAACCAGCTAATAATGTTACAACTCTCATTGATGATGTGATGCTATAGGATTACAGAAAGTTGGGGCACCGAAGTCCTTAACCTGTTGACGCAGCGTACTTAAAGGAATTATTCGATTCGCGAGGGGCACAAAAAACGCAGTTGGCAGGTATTCAGACAAAACCGCAGAAACTATAACCGCAGAAACTATAACCGCAGAAATATATTTTCTCGTTTTGAGTCATCTTGATATTTTATAGTCAGTGATAAAGATTTAGCAAAGACATGCATGGGGTCTGGTAAGTGCACTGGAACCTCTTTCGCTTGACCCAAGCACTAATACATGACACCCTTTCAGCTATGTATTATTACATAGTTTCTCACTCCTTGTTTATCTGACTAGTTCTTCAGTCAAGAAGGGTAAATTACATTTATTTTACTATAATTTCCTTATTTATGTCATCGGCTGAATTGCTCTCGTGTCCACAACTTTTAATGGTCTCGTCCACTGCCTTACATTTTTGTTCTCCCATGCAAATGAAACTTTATAGCATGCTATCAAACCGATGCATTTAAACCCACCCACATTAATGGGTAAATAAGTCTGTGCGCATTGTTTATTGCTTTGAGAATATACATGAATAGCCTATGCCCACGATAATTCCAACTTTATCCTGATAATTAAGTTGTTTAGGAAAGTGAATGTGAGGTCTTACCGTGAGCCTGACTATAGGACACTCTGGCCCGTGCATGAGCGGAGTTGTGGTAGTACGGGTTTCCCTGCGAGTCAAGATGGTTGAAGAAAACATCCACCTCGTCCGGGGGCAGAAGCTGCGCGGTGGGCTCCATGTAGTTATGCGAAAGGCCGGGGTGGTGAGAATCCGGGTGTTGGCCGTTCAGCACGGCGTGGTGGTGCATCCACCGAGGTGGATCAGCCGCTATATCCATGTCTGTGTGGATCTCTCCGTGTTGGGCAAACAGGGTGAAAAGAGAAGAGGGGCCTCTCTAGAGAGAGGACAACGTGTTCCTGAACCTTACTCTCTCCGCTTTGTCTTTAAAAAAATAGCCTCCCTCTCCTGATAAAAATGTCCTCCTATTGTGGAAAACAGAACATAAATGTGTAGAGAATTTTCGCTCGTCAATCTCCTATAAATCGGTCTTCACTAGTAGTCCGATGAGATCCTCTTGCCTCTCCTTCTTCAACAGGCATCGGGTAGTGTTTGACACTGGACACCTGTAATACAACCGAAAATAGGATGTTCACATTTCAGAGGCATTTACAAGGTGTTACGTGTTTTATTTCTTTGTATGCCTGTCCTGTCCGAAGAGAATCATTCGGGGAGGCTGCTTCTTTTTTTATGTACGATTTGTAAGTGATGTATGTGAAGGTGCAACATAAGATAAACACCTCGAAATACTCGTCCCCACCCAGTCCCATTCCGAGGAACCTGAAATCATCGAGCCATCCTCACCGTAACGCGCACAGATAAGTACTTTTGAACTCATGCGTACTCTCCATACAGGCTAGTAAACTAACAATCGTCAGTACACTCAGAACAAACTGTTAAAATTCTTACAGAGCGGAAGAAGTCATTTGTTTTCTTCACACAATTTTGGAGAAGAAAATAATATACATTTTATGCAAATACCTTGTCTGTCTCAGGCTTGGTTATTCCGATTTCAAGCCCCTTTGGTAGAATTCTCCTCCAGTTAGCAAGTATATTTTCCTTTCTTGTATTGACTCAATTTCTACGGCATATGTTTGGTCTATTTTTCCTTGGTTTTGGCGTAGGGTTATTTGCTGCGTAAACTCCGATGGAGACGGATAGGCCTTTAGCGACATGCAGCTGTAGGAACTGTCAGCACTGGCGCCAGTGAATTCCATGTCATGTGCGCAGGGGCGGGGTCTTGACATCAGCGTTGATCCCGCGACAGCCAATTGGATTCTGCCTTTGCCAATTCTGACAACTGCCTCTGCAGAATCACCATGCCATTCGCCTCTCCATCCCAAGCACCAGCGAGCGGACAGCCCTGGCCCCTGTATGCTTGTCTCATCCCAGAACGTATTAATCAACAGCGTCACCTTATTAGTTAAGCAGCCCGGGGCCACCACCCACACCAATGCTTTCTCAACCAGGGGAGAAATGTCTTTGTTTATGCCAAGTGTAATGATCACTTTATATTCGAATAAAACAGTTATTTTCAATAGGAATGAGTATGTATACCTCTTTATATTTAGGCTACATTAAACTATATGCCAGACTTTTAAAACCCATACGTAAAAAATGCGTAATAATTTAAATAGGCTAGGCTACTCCAATGTAAATCTTAGTCATGCTGTTCAGCCTATGAATTACAAACATTCTGGCAGAGTTATGGCTGTGGTGTAGGCCAGTGTGGTCTTTCGTGTAGTAGAAACATGTTTGTGAATCAGTGGCAATCACATGCTGCTTTACATATTAATGCCTCCTTTGACTGGCGGGTCAGCAGCGCACAGGGCGGGCGTATACCAGCCATAGAGGGCCACCAAATGGGGTTGGTGTAATATATGGTCACATTAACGCGGACCCAAGAAACCGAGCAGTCCAGCCACCGGTGTCTGAGCATCCTCATTATCCCGCGGGCAAAGCTTTCCAGATTTTTGTCGCACTTATCAAACCTGAGTAATCTCACATTAGATGAGAGAAATGAATGATGAATGTTTGTTGGGAGAACTGTTTGATTTTGGAGGGGGGGGGGCACATTTCTGCTGGTATATGTTATATGTTGTCATATTTCCTTCTCGCCATAGCCGCGGGAAATAAAACTACGTATATGTTTACCAGTTTCTTGAAATACTTTGCAAATGTAACTTATTTCTACGTGAAAACTGAAATGGTCTATTCGTTCCTTTTGTATTTTCGTAGACACCCTTGTCCAAAGCAATTTACAATAATAATGCGTACGTTTTCATACTGGTTCCTCATGGGAATCAAGCCCACACGGTTCTCTACTCACATCATCACAAACCACTTGATGTCTCAATGTACTCAATTACTGTATTGTGCGATGTTTTTCTTCATGGTGGTGGAAAGTCTACAGGTATAAACCTAGATGACCAGCTTATGTACAATACAGTAATGTACATTTACATGAAGTGGTTTGTAAGGATGGTAAATTAATACTGCAAAAAAAAGTTATTATTTTCGATGTTGTTTAAAAAAGAAAAATATGTAATTTAATGTGGATGTTTTGTGTCTTTACCCAGAACGTTGCACCTTTTGATGTAAATGTTTGAGGACAGGGTTTTGTTCTTTCTGTATTCCATTAGAATGTCAATTGCAGAGAAAGGGAGAGGGCAACAACGTTTTAATTCCAACTATTGAATCCTGCAAGACACTGTTGTAAGCGGAGATGCTAAAAAATGTTTTTGCCCCATGCTACAGATATCTATCTATATGGTACGCGAATACTGGTAAAGTCCCAGTGCACTACTTTTGTGAAAAAATATATTTTTCAAAAATTATATTTATTTGTGTAACTTATAATCATTTGTATAACTATGTTTATTTGTTGGTAGTGTGAATATGAATGACAGGGAATAATGTGAGGAGGGAGCACAAGGCCCCATCCCACCAACTAGCCACTTATCTGACGCCCCTACCTGACGTCACCGCATCTTTAGAGGGAAAAAAACATTATTGGGAAATTAACTTTTAATAATTCTTAAAGGAGTAGATGGAGATGGGGGAGCACGAGATTTGCTTACCTCCCAAAGGATACACTTGAATAAATGCAAGGACACTCTATTGTGAGGAATGCAGTAGATAGCAGTATTAATTATACATAAAGTAGTCTTTTGACCTTTGATGTGGTTTAGAAATGTGTCTACATAGATCCCGTGGCAACAGAAGACAGCGAGACTGAGATTGGGTCCCACTAGCCCCACCAGGAATTTGATTTGACCCCAGAGAACACGAGACACAATCAAACACAGTCAAGAAAGCAGAGAAGTGAAGTCTGATGGACTATGGAGTGGACACAGCATGGGGGAGCACAACATAGACGAAAAAATCTGCTCTTTTGTTGTGAACATCCTTCCTGGTGTTTGGATGGTGGTCAGCCTGGTATCGTCAGTTCCCTCTACCTGTTATTACAATGGTACAAGTAGCAGCCGCTGATTAGCCTATATAGCCAGATATATAGTCACCAGAGTCCTCCGCCTCCTATGTTTTTGATTTAACCTTTATTTACCTAGGCAAGTCAGATAAGAACAAATTCTTATTTGCAATAACGGCCTATTGAGGAACAATGGGTTAACTGCCTTGTTCATGGGCAGAACGACATATGTTTTCCTTGTCAGGATTCGATCCAGCAACATTTCGGTTACTGGCCTAACGCTCGAACAACTAGGCTACCTACGGCTCCGATGACATGTTGATGACATTGCCACTACTAGACAATAGTTCGTTGTTTTTATGCTGTGCTGTAGCAAGGGTCTTGTGGGATGGGTGCCTTAGGGAAACAAAAAAGGCATTCAGAGCAGCATTAATCACACTGATAATTAGCAAATGTCGCGACAAGGATTTGCGTTGCTAACCTGTTTGTTCCTACCGCGCTTGATCGCTCTCCCATTGGCAAGGTGGGCGTCTGCGCGAGGACCAAAGGGTAGGCGCGCCGCAGATAAGGGGTTGACATTACTGAGCGCCACGGTATGAGCGCGCACTGCAGAGAGATGGTCGGTCCCTCGTCATTGGTAATTAGCCTGGATAGAAGAGAGGAGAGGGGCAGAAGGTCCTGCACAACAGGGCCCAGTCAGTCTCCAGCCCAACCAGGGGAGGTGGCTGCTGAGATTAGTAACATTATTTTGAATTGGGTTAAAAAATGTAATTGAACGTCAAAATAAATTATTATTAGGCTATTATTATTATTTTATTATTATGATCATATAAACTATATATTTAGCCTACTATACTATTGTTATGTTATTATTATTGTTTCGTCATTGTTTTATTGTTATAAAGCAATCATAATATAGGATAGTTTTCAGAAATTAGGCCTATCCATGATCCCCAATGAAATGCTACAAATAGTCTACTATAATGACGATAGGTCTACTGAATTGGAAGTAAAATAGTGAACATTCTGCATATATGTGATCTCTCCATGATACTAAAGCTGTATCAAGCTTTTAGCCAATAGCGCCCCTCATGCTTTCGATGCAGGATTTACGCTCACTTACAGCTACCCTCGCCATTCCTCAATTAAAGACTTTGCATTTGATAACACTGGGCTACTATAATACCTGTGAGCAGATGTCCAGTGAAAATAAAGCACCATTTCTCAATTCAATTGTTCTATTTTTTCTGTGTGCCGGAATGAACAAATGCCACATGCAAAGTAGGTTACAAATACGAATATGCTTTGGAAAAAGTTGAATATGCTCTCAGTAACACGTCTTCCAAAACAAAACTGCATATCCTATACATGGGAGATTTTCAGATTTTCAAATAGGCTACGTCTTGGCAATACTTGGCGCCTACTCTGTGATGTGTGACACAACTAGGCTACTGTCCATTCAGAGCAATGCGCAGTGCTTGACTTGGCTTGAAATAGGTTCCAGTACTCATTTTGGGTGCTGGTACTGTTTATATTTAGGTGCAGGAGTTCCACAATACTTTTGAGAGTATATTCTATAAGCGAACAGGAGCTCAAGCAATAAACATAATTGAGGTGCGGGTACTCAGTTCCGGTGAGCTCCTGCCCAAGTCAAACTGGCAATGCGCAACGACAGCGGAGGATAACAGAACGGGCATTCAGTTCGGCAACGCGGGGTTCTGATTCTCCTTTTCTGAAGTGAAAAGGCGTCGCTTACTATAGTCTGTGGCTGCGGTTAGAACCGTTACATTCTCTATTTTTCCAATCGGACGCGAAGCTGGATTTCAGGTATTTTGAAAGTAATAGCCTATAACAATGCGTCAGATAGGGTTGAAATATCCTCCTCCCTACTTCACCCCTATGCTCCCTGTCTTCCCGGCCAGGGTAAGCTATGTGACATGGGAAGCTGGAAAACAGACTGCACTGTGAGGGATAGCAAGGCGGATTACAAAGTCGCGAGTCCCTGTTGTGATTGAGCCAACCCTGGGCGCGCGTGGAGTAGGCTACAGCTGTCAGAGCACGACTGGCACGGATGGCGGAGTTGTATTTTACACGCACTAGACACTCAAGGGCCTAAAAGCAAGATGGGCAATCCACAGATAGACCGTTAGCTAGGCTTATTTTAGGGCCATCAGAACCACATACCTGACAGTATTTAGATACATTTATCTCCTAATTTTACTGTAGCCGATGGATGAGACAGAACTTTGGCTGGCGAGATCTCGCATTTAAATAAGAAATATGTTAAATTAACCAATTATGTCCAATCCAGTGGTGCACACGATCTTGCCTTAATGGTTTACACGATTAACTTTTGTATTTAAAACATTGAAGTTACTCCCCCTCCTTGGCTATTGTGATTATAAATATACCCTTTACTCCTCCATTCATCTCCTTCACACATACACTTCACATTATGGAAAATAGCTTAGGCCTACTACACGCTAAGCCTTTGCAAAGCTGCCTAACAAGACCATGGGCTCGTGGCGCCGCAGCCGGCAGGTGCTTGAGAGCACCGGCTCAGGGTCTCGTGCCCACGTCCCCCCAGGTTCAAAGGGTAAAACACACACACACACACACACACACACACACACACACACACACACACACACACACACACACACACACACACACACACACACACACACACACACACACACACACACACACACACACACACACACACACACACACACACACACACACACACACACACACACACACACACACACACACAAACAAAAGATTACTCGAGAAACAAAAACGTTAACGGAATTAAATTCACAGATTTTAGAATAAGACAATACAAATCTACTGGGGGAAAAGGTGGCTGCTCTCAGTTGCCTAAATGTTGGATGGAGTTGGATTTGAGCTGTATGATCATTGAAGAGAGAATACTGTTATGAATACTATTCAATATAATTGGGAATGTTGACATTGTGTTGATAAATGTTCCTATCATAATAGACCCTAGCCTAATAACCGTTGCATAATGTTGCCTGTGTACGGTGTCTTTCTTCATTTATCTTACTCGTGCTCCTCCTCAGAATCGCGCGAGAGAGAGAAAACGTTGCCAAAGTTCTATGTTGCTATGTGGCAGCAATCTCTCGCAGCACCGGCACATTGTGCCAGTTGTGTAGCCTATTTATGAGAATAATGACACCACTCGTCCTTTCCTCTTCATTTGCGTCATTACAATATGTGTACAAGCAGCAAGCGCGTGGCAATGCGCTTTTACTGCTTCTTTTGTACACCCCTCTGTCTCTGCGTCTTGACTTTAATTTCAAACGAAAAGGGAGCCCATTTCAGCCGTTCCTCTTTCAAAGATGCTCCGAGCACGAAGGGGCATGTAGTATCCTTTACTTGTTAGCATGATTATCTGAACAACTGGCTAATAATACGGATGGGGATTAATTATTATTATGTTGAGGGATTATAATCGTGAATAGCCTAATGATACTAGTGTGATAATGCATTGATGATAAGGATAAATTGCCTATGCATGTCACATATTCATTAGGCCTATAGATACATTATTATTAGGCGATGTGTTGGAGCATCATTCTCAATAAGAAATTCTGATTTAGCAATATACGTTGTTTATTCTCACGCGAAGCCTATCTTTTTTTTAAAATCGGGTTTGGTTGGTCTTAATGAATTTGCAAATGTCAGACATTGGCTAGGCGGGGAATTTGTCAGTGATGTGGAGTCTGGAAGCCTAAGGTCAATGTCACTTGGTAGACTTAATCACAATAGGACTGAACGTTAGACCGGTGACGGTGAAATATTTTGATTGGGCCTTATCTGCCATCACAGCTCCCAAAATAATCCTGTTTAAAAGACAGGAGAGGAGCGAACCTCAATGCAACAAATGAAATCTTGCATTAACAAGTGACAGCATTGTGCACAGTGAAATCTTGGATACAATACCCAGCTAACATATTTAAGTGTGCCAAATATTAAACTCATCTGCATGATAATGTGGCTATATCAATGTTGGCTGCGATGGGCGTTTAGTGCGAGCCTTTTTGATCTGGTGTGGCGGGCAGAACCGGAGCACTCTTGATGCGCACGCGATAAAACCTTATCAGTGGCGAACATCCACTTCCATCTCACTTTTTAAATTAATCTCGCCACACTAACCCCTTTCCCTTTCTCCATACTCTTTATGTCTCTCTCTCTCTCTCTCTCTCTCTCTCTCTCTCTCTCTCTCTCTCTCTCTCTCTCTCTCTCTCTCTCTCTCTCTCTCTCTCTCTCTCTCTCTCTCTCTCTCTCTCTCTCTCTGTCCTCGCTCAACTCTAAACACACATAGGCACACACACACTGCCCTTTGCCACAGTGGCAGCAGTAATTATATTCAAACCAATAAAAACGAGGAGAAGGAAGAGAGAGAAAGAAAGATGGAGATGCAGTAATTTACCACACTAATAATGTTTTTCACAAGGAGGTGCAATGGACAATGCACAGTGTACCCCCCCCCCCAAATGGTTATTATTGTTTTTCTAAATTGTTACTGTTTTGAGTCTGAGATTATTATTATTATACCTGGTTATAATCCAATTCAAATAAATCCAAGACATTTTATGTGCCGCATCAGTTTGTTCCATGCAGCGGATTGTAGGAAACATCCCTTATGCAATACATTGTGAGGGGCAGTCAATGTTTGTTTAATAGGAAGGAGAAGATGATATTTCAAGGCTGTGTGTGTGTGTGTTTGTGTTTGTGTGTGTGTGTGCGTGTGCGTGTGTGTGTGTGTGTGAATGTGTATGTGTGTGAATGTATGAATATGCTCGTTGGATCCTCGGGTCCTCCTTCTGATTATAACCCATCCCGGGGTAATTTTTCAACGGTGCTAGCTAATCTTTGTTCTTTGTGAAGATAATAAATAGCCTAATCGTTATCAGCGAGCTGCTGAAGGTGTCGGGAGAATGAGGCTGATCGGCCCGGGAAATAGGCTCCAAAGTGCCGCGGAATAAATGGTATTTCTTATCTCCCTCATCCAGATTATCGCCGCCTTTTCAAACTCGCACAACAAATACATCCAATGCATCGAATGCATCATTTACCCGAGTAGATCTCTCCAAATGATAGACAGATCGTGGGGAGGGGGTTCGGAGGAGGGGGTACTGGGTCCCTGGAAATATTTCATGTGGCCCATGCGGCTCGTTAAATAAGTTTAAGCAAAGGCTTATATATTTATTTTGGCTTCAATGTATTTGGAGAGCCTATTTATTTCAATTCAACTCAATTATATTCTGTTAAATTTGAGATACAGATTTTATCTTAAGAATCTATCTGCAATCCATGGTCTTTGTTGTGGTATCGCACACCAGCTAGTTATTTTATGCTGGATTTCACTGGATAACGGTCTCAGAGGGAACACAAGTAATTCCTCCCATGGATGAAAGAAATCGAATAATTATCGCGACGGTTTTGTCTCTGCCAGAGAATTGTTGACTTTTCAGTATCCCTGTGCTAACATGCTAATAAAATTTACAAAATCATAAAATTACTCACGTAGAATCTCTCAATTGTAAAATACTTATAATAATTATAATAACTTTTCGATTAGAATTCGGATGTTTAATTTATTTCGATTAATAGCGGTCGTGTGGAAGTTGATTAGGCAGTTGTTCACCTGATTCACTGTTCACCCCCCTGAAAAAAACTCTAGGAGCTTAAAGGGTGTTTTGTTACAGCCTAATGCTTCCATGTACTATATGCTTCTTATTATTGTTACTTAATAAATATTATTTTTTAACAGACAGAGTTCTTATTAATATCAGAATAACGAACTTGAATCAATTAGGGAATATAGGTTACTCACCATGAAACCCAACAGGTCTGTTATTTTTCAATCTGAGAATCTAGAATCCATAAACCTTCATAGATTTTTTTGCATAATATGGCGTCCCCGCATCACAGCCAATCAATCATGTGCTGTGATATTTACATTTCTGTGTAGGATCCCCACGCCTGCCGCCCACGCCTTCTCTATGTGCGCACTCTTGTGGCCAGTGATCACCTTTCCATTAATTGAGTAATTAGCCGTTCTGCAATAATGAGCTGGCCAAGATTCGTTTTTTTTTTGTTGTTGAGCGAAGCCCACCCCAGGCCCAATGAATACGAATTGACCTAACCACGTTCGCGGCTGCCTCACTGTCTGCAGTCATGAACCACAGAACTTGAAAACATAGGTTTAAAATGAGGGAACGAACCATCAAACCGACTTTCTGACCACAAGCAGAGTATATCAGAACTATAACACAATCGAGAGCAGAGCTTTTTGATATCCAATGGGCTATTTTAGAAATGTACATATCTATGTTCAGCCCAGCCTCACACTATGTTTGTAGCGGACCTAGGATGTATCCCTACAAGTTAAACTCCACGTAGGCCTGGACAGTAGATTGTGATGGTGTTGAGCCTGAGACGACTGAACCCCAGGAGGAGATTGAAGCCCGGGAGAAGGAGTAGTTGAGGAGAATGTATATATCTGTACACCGCAGGAACAACACATCAGCAACGGTATTATCTTGTATGCAAAACTCGAGACACCAAGTGCGACCTCTCATATGTTGACTATTTGATTAGTCATTTTATGTCATATATTAATTCGTTTCCGTTCTAATTTTAAACGCACTTTGTCCCTAATGCATGTTCTAAGCCTATATGTTCGTAAAGCACGTGCACATTATCCCGAAAAGCTTCTGTAATGTCTAAACATGTAACGTAGGCTTACGCAGGTTCCAGTGGGCCAATCCTGTAACCTATAACAATAGTATTTTTCGTGAAATCCTTTCATATACGAAAAGTAAGCAGACTCGTACACATTTCATTCCTCTCGACAAATTGCATTCTTTAGGCAACGACGGAAAAACGAAACGCGTGGATGGCTCTGTGAGGGCACAGGACACAGGGAATGAAAAAGAGGCATCCACTTATTATCGCACTTGGAACATTATGTATGTCTGAGTGACACGTTATGACAAAAAGCGGTATATTTCCAATATACACAAACTCGGCGCTTAATAACCAGGCGTCTCCAGGCGTCTCCCGGGCAACACTGATAATGCTACAGCCATTTTCCATATCTTTGCCAGAGTCTATTATATTCAGGGATTAGCCCTCCTTCCGGGAAAGGTCAAACACAAAGTCATTGAACCTGGAGTATTTTTCCCTCTCTGTTTATCCCCCCTCGCGATAGTGCACATTCTATTTCCCCCATCCTCCCGTCAACCTGTTTTACTATCATTAAAACTACCCTTGTTTGGTTCCTTTGAAAGAATCACAGTGAACCGAAGCCGCTCTTCTCACGACTTTAGTGTATGTAATAAATATTTAACAAACACAAACACGCGCCAAGGAGTGTGCCGTTATCTCAATAGTCTCAATGCATTATTACAGTTTATATGATTATGGTCTATTAGCTGAAAGAATATGAGCGCCAGGCAGTGGGATGTGGTTATAAGCAAGCAGACAGTGACACCTAGTGGCGAGGCCGTGGCCAACACAACATTTTATGCATTTAGCACTGCTTTAGTACCATCCACTCTTGCCACTTTTATGAAATATACCCTACCAGTTAAGTTGGAGAAAGCAGTTTGCTCACCCTCAATGATGATACAGAGAGACATGGAGTTTCACTTTGAAGAGGGGCTCTCTTGTCTGAGAGAGACACACCTGCTAGTGGTCTCCTTAAACTGTAAAACAGAAGTGAGATGTAGAGGAGAAAAAGTAGGCTCCTCTTTTCTGTCTCTCTCCACCCTCCTCTCTAATGTTCATTCAGGGTATTTCTGTGCTGAGCAGTAGAAGAGTTAGGTTAGTTTTTCAGTAGAAGGGTTAGAGAAGTAGAATAGTTAGAACAGTAGAAGAGTTAGAACAGTAGAAGAGTTAGAGCAGTAGAAGAGTTAGAACAGTAGAAGAGTTAGAACAGTAGAAGAGTTAGAACAGTAGAAGAGTTAGAGCAGTAGAAGAGTTAGAGCAGTATAAAAGTTAGACCAGTAGAAGAGTTAGACCAGTAGAAGAGTTAGAACTGTAGAAGAGTTAGGTTAGAGCAGTAGAATAGTTAGAACAGTAGAAGAGTTAGAACAGTAGAAGAGTTAGACCAGTAGAAGAGTTAGAGCAGTAGAAGAGTTAGACCAGTAGAAGAGTTAGGTTCGTTTTTCTGTGCTGAGCAGTAGAAGAGTTAGGTTATATATTTCTGTGCTGAGCAGTAGAAGAGTTAGGTTAGTATTTCTGTGCTGAGCAGTAGAAGAGTTAGAACAGTAGAAGAGTTAGAACAGTAGAAGAGTTAGAGCAGTAGAAGAGTTAGAACAGTAGAAGAGTTAGAACAGTAGAAGAGTTAGAGCAGTAGAAGAGTTAGAGCAGTAGAAAAGTTAGACCAGTAGAAGAGTTAGACCAGTAGAAGAGTTAGAACTGTAGAAGCGTTAGGTTAGAGCAGTAGAATAGTTAGAACAGTAGAAGAGTTAGAACAGTAGAAGAGTTAGACCAGTAGAAGAGTTAGAGCAGTAGAAGAGTTAGACCAGTAGAAGAGTTAGGTTCGTTTTTCTGTGCTGAGCAGTAGAAGAGTTAGGTTATATATTTCTGTGCTGAGCAGTAGAAGAGTTAGGTTAGTATTTCTGTGCTGAGCAGTAGAAGAGTTAGGTTAGTATTTCAGTAGAAGAGTTAGAGCAGTAGAAGGGTTAGAGCAGTAGAAGAGTTAGAACAGTAGAAGAGTTAGAGCAGTAGAAGAGTTAGAACAGTAGAAGAGTTAGAGCAGTAGAAGAGTTAGACCAGTAGAAGAGTTAGAGCAGTAGAAGAGTTAGAGCAGTAGAAGAGTTAGAACAGTAGAAGAGTTAGAACAGTAGAATAGTTAGAACAGTAGAACAGTTAGAGCAGTAGAAGAGTTAGACCAGTAGAAGAGTTAGAGCAGTATAAGAGATAGAACAGTAGAAGCGTTAGAACAGTAGAAAAGTTAGGTTAGTATTTCAGTAGAAGAGTTAGAGCAGTAGAAGAGTTAGAGCAGTAGAAGAGTTAGAGCAGTAGAATAGTTAGAACAGTAGAAGAGTTAGAACAGTAGAAGAGTTAGAGCAGTAGAAGAGTTAGAACAGTAGAATAGTTAGAGCAGTATAAGAGTTGAACAGTAGAAGAGTTAGAGCAGTAGAAGAGTTAGAGCAGTAGAAGAGTTAGAACAGTAGAATAGTTAGAGCAGTAGAAGTGTTAGAGCAGTAGAATAGTTAGAGCAGTATAAGAGTTAGAGTTAGAACAGAAGAAGAGTTAGCTGCTTATTTGTTTTTTCCCTCTAATAGAGCAGTAGAAGAGTTAGAGCAGTAGAAGAGTTAGAACAGTATAAGAGTTAGACCAGTAGAAGAGTTAGAGCAGTATAAGAGTTAGAACAGTAGAAGAGTTAGAACAGTAGAAAAGTTAGGTTAGTATTTCAGTAGAAGAGTTAGAGCAGTAGAAGAGTTAGAGCAGTAGAAGAGTTAGAGCAGTAGAATAGTTAGAACAGTAGAAGAGTTAGAGCAGTAGAAGTGTTAGAGCAGTAGAATAGTTAGAGCAGTATAAGAGTTAGAACAGTATAAGAGTTAGAACAGTATAAGAGTTAGAGCAGTAGAAGAGTTAGAACAGTAGAAGAGTTAGAACAGTATAAGAGTTAGAGCAGTAGAAGGGTTAGAGCAGTAGAAGGGTTAGAGCAGTAGAAGAGTTAGAACAGTAGAAGAGTTAGAGCAGTAGAAGAGTTAGAACAGTAGAAGAGTTAGAGCAGTAGAAGAGTTAGAGCAGTAGAATAGTTAGAACAGTAGAAGAGTTAGAACAGTAGAAGAGTTAGACCAGTAGAAGAGTTAGAGCAGTAGAAGAGTTAGACCAGTAGAAGAGTTAGGTTCGTTTTTCTGTGCTGAGCAGTAGAAGAGTTAGGTTATATATTTCTGTGCTGAGCAGTAGAAGAGTTAGGTTAGTATTTCTGTGCTGAGCAGTAGAAGAGTTAGAACAGTAGAAGAGTTAGAACAGTAGAAGAGTTAGAGCAGTAGAAGAGTTAGAACAGTAGAAGAGTTAGAACAGTAGAAGAGTTAGAGCAGTAGAAGAGTTAGAGCAGTAGAAAAGTTAGACCAGTAGAAGAGTTAGACCAGTAGAAGAGTTAGAACTGTAGAAGAGTTAGGTTAGAGCAGTAGAATAGTTAGAACAGTAGAAGAGTTAGAACAGTAGAAGAGTTAGACCAGTAGAAGAGTTAGAGCAGTAGAAGAGTTAGACCAGTAGAAGAGTTAGGTTCGTTTTTCTGTGCTGAGCAGTAGAAGAGTTAGTTAGGTTATATATCTGTGCTGAGCAGTAGAAGAGTTAGGTTAGTATTTCTGTGCTGAGCAGTAGAAGAGTTAGGTTAGTATTTCAGTAGAAGCGTTAGAGCAGTAGAAGGGTTAGAGCAGTAGAAGAGTTAGAACAGTAGAAGAGTTAGAGCAGTAGAAGAGTTAGAACAGTAGAAGAGTTAGAGCAGTAGAAGAGTTAGACCAGTAGAAGAGTTAGAGCAGTAGAAGAGTTAGAGCAGTAGAAGAGTTAGAACAGTAGAAGAGTTAGAACAGTAGAATAGTTAGAACAGTAGAACAGTTAGAGCAGTAGAAGAGTTAGACCAGTAGAAGAGTTAGAGCAGTATAAGAGATAGAACAGTAGAAGCGTTAGAACAGTAGAAAAGTTAGGTTAGTATTTCAGTAGAAGAGTTAGAGCAGTAGAAGAGTTAGAGCAGTAGAAGAGTTAGAGCAGTAGAATAGTTAGAACAGTAGAAGAGTTAGAACAGTAGAAGAGTTAGAGCAGTAGAAGAGTTAGAACAGTAGAATAGTTAGAGCAGTATAAGAGTTGAACAGTAGAAGAGTTAGAGCAGTAGAAGAGTTAGAGCAGTAGAAGAGTTAGAACAGTAGAATAGTTAGAGCAGTAGAAGTGTTAGAGCAGTAGAATAGTTAGAGCAGTATAAGAGTTAGAACAGTAGAAGAGTTAGAGCAGTAGAAGAGTTAGAGCAGTAGAAGAGTTAGAACAGTATAAGAGTTAGACCAGTAGAAGAGTTAGAGCAGTATAAGAGTTAGAACAGTAGAAGAGTTAGAACAGTAGAAAAGTTAGGTTAGTATTTCAGTAGAAGAGTTAGAGCAGTAGAAGAGTTAGAGCAGTAGAAGAGTTAGAGCAGTAGAATAGTTAGAACAGTAGAAGAGTTAGAGCAGTAGAAGTGTTAGAGCAGTAGAATAGTTAGAGCAGTATAAGAGTTAGAACAGTATAAGAGTTAGAACAGTATAAGAGTTAGAGCAGTAGAAGAGTTAGAACAGTAGAAGAGTTAGAACAGTATAAGAGTTAGAGCAGTAGAAGGGTTAGAGCAGTAGAAGGGTTAGAGCAGTAGAAGAGTTAGAACAGTAGAAGAGTTAGAGCAGTAGAAGAGTTAGAACAGTAGAAGAGTTAGAGCAGTAGAAGAGTTAGAGCAGTAGAAGAGTTAGAACAGTAGAAGAGTTAGAACAGTATAAGAGTTAGACCAGTAGAAGAGTTAGAGCAGTATAAGAGTTAGAACAGTAGAAGAGTTAGAACAGTAGAAAAGTTAGGTTAGTATTTCAGTAGAAGAGTTAGAGCAGTAGAAGAGTTAGAGCAGTAGAAGAGTTAGAGCAGTAGAATAGTTAGAACAGTAGAAGAGTTAGAGCAGTAGAAGTGTTAGAGCAGTAGAATAGTTAGAGCAGTATAAGAGTTAGAACAGTATAAGAGTTAGAACAGTATAAGAGTTAGAGCAGTAGAAGAGTTAGAACAGTAGAAGAGTTAGAACAGTATAAGAGTTAGAGCAGTAGAAGGGTTAGAGCAGTAGAAGGGTTAGAGCAGTAGAAGAGTTAGAGCAGTAGAATAGTTAGAGCAGTATAAGAGTTAGAACAGTAGAAGAGTTAGAACAGTAGAAGAGTTAGAGCAGTAGAATAGTTAGAGCAGTATAAGAGTTAGAACAGTAGAAGAGTTAGAGCAGTATAAGAGTTAGAACAGTAGAATAGTTAGAGCAGTATAAGAGTTAGAACAGTAGAATAGTTAGAGCAGTAGAAGAGTTAGAACAGTAGAATAGTTAGAGCAGTATAAGAGTTGAACAGTAGAAGAGTTAGAGCAGTAGAAGAGTTAGAGCAGTAGAAGAGTTAGAACAGTAGAATAGTTAGAGCAGTAGAAGTGTTAGAGCAGTAGAATAGTTAGAGCAGTATAAGAGTTAGAACAGTAGAAGAGTTGGAGCAGTAGAAGAGTTAGAGCAGTAGAAGAGTTAGAACAGTATAAGAGTTAGACCAGTAGAAGAGTTAGAGCAGTATAAGAGTTAGAACAGTAGAAGAGTTAGAACAGTAGAAAAGTTAGGTTAGTATTTCAGTAGAAGAGTTAGAGCAGTAGAAGAGTTAGAGCAGTAGAAGAGTTAGAGCAGTAGAATAGTTAGAACAGTAGAAGAGTTAGAGCAGTAGAAGTGTTAGAGCAGTAGAATAGTTAGAGCAGTATAAGAGTTAGAACAGTATAAGAGTTAGAACAGTATAAGAGTTAGAGCAGTAGAAGAGTTAGAACAGTAGAAGAGTTAGAACAGTATAAGAGTTAGAGCAGTAGAAGGGTTAGAGCAGTAGAAGGGTTAGAGCAGTAGAAGAGTTAGAACAGTAGAAGAGTTAGAGCAGTAGAAGAGTTAGAGCAGTAGAAGAGTTAGAACAGTAGAAGAGTTAGAACAGTATAAGAGTTAGACCAGTAGAAGAGTTAGAGCAGTATAAGAGTTAGAACAGTAGAAGAGTTAGAACAGTAGAAAAGTTAGGTTAGTATTTCAGTAGAAGAGTTAGAGCAGTAGAAGAGTTAGAGCAGTAGAAGAGTTAGAGCAGTAGAATAGTTAGAACAGTAGAAGAGTTAGAGCAGTAGAAGTGTTAGAGCAGTAGAATAGTTAGAGCAGTATAAGAGTTAGAACAGTATAAGAGTTAGAACAGTATAAGAGTTAGAGCAGTAGAAGAGTTAGAACAGTAGAAGAGTTAGAACAGTATAAGAGTTAGAGCAGTAGAAGGGTTAGAGCAGTAGAAGGGTTAGAGCAGTAGAAGAGTTAGAGCAGTAGAATAGTTAGAGCAGTATAAGAGTTAGAACAGTAGAAGAGTTAGAACAGTAGAAGAGTTAGAGCAGTAGAATAGTTAGAGCAGTATAAGAGTTAGAACAGTAGAAGAGTTAGAGCAGTATAAGAGTTAGAACAGTAGAATAGTTAGAGCAGTATAAGAGTTAGAACAGTAGAATAGTTAGAACAGTAGAAGAGTTAGAGCAGTAGAATAGTTAGAACAGTAGAAGAGTTAGAGCAGTATAAGAGTTAGAACTGTAGAAGAGTTAGGTTAGTATTTCAGTAGAAGAGTTAGAGCAGCAGAAGAGTTAGAGCAGTAGAAGAGTTAGAGCAGTATAAGAGTTAGAGCAGTAGAAGAGTTAGAGCAGTATAAAAGTTAGAACAGTAGAAGAGTTAGAACTATAGAAGAGTTAGGTTAGTATTTCAGTAGAAGGGTTAGAGCAGTAGAAGAGTTAGAACAGTAGAAGAGTTAGAACTATAGAAGAGTTAGATTAGTATTTCAGTAGAAGAGTTAGAGCAGTAGAAGAGTTAGAGCAGTAGAAGAGTTAGAGCAGTAGAATAGTTAGAACAGTAGAAGAGTTAGAGCAGTAGAAGTGTTAGAGCAGTAGAATAGTTAGAGCAGTATAAGAGTTAGAACAGTAGAAGAGTTAGAGCAGTAGAAGAGTTAGAACAGTAGAAGAGTTAGAACAGTATAAGAGTTAGACCAGTAGAAGAGTTAGAGCAGTATAAGAGTTAGAACAGTAGAAGAGTTAGAACAGTAGAAAAGTTAGGTTAGTATTTCAGTAGAAGAGTTAGAGCAGTAGAAGAGTTAGAACAGTAGAAGAGTTAGAGCAGTAGAAGTGTTAGAGCAGTAGAATAGTTAGAGCAGTATAAGAGTTAGAACAGTATAAGAGTTAGAGCAGTAGAAGAGTTAGAACAGTAGAAGAGTTAGAACAGTATAAGAGTTAGAGCAGTAGAAGGGTTAGAGCAGTAGAAGAGTTAGAGCAGTAGAAGAGTTAGACCAGTAGAAGAGTTAGAACAGTATAAGAGTTAGAGCAGTAGAAGGGTTAGAGCAGTAGAAGAGTTAGAACAGTAGAAGAGTTAGAGCAGTAGAAGAGTTAGAACAGTAGAAGAGTTAGAACAGTATAAGAGTTAGAACAGTAGAAGAGTTAGAGCAGTAGAAGAGTTAGAACAGTAGAAGAGTTAGAGCAGTAGAAGAGTTAGAGCAGTAGAATAGTTAGAGCAGTATAAGAGTTAGAACAGTAGAAGAGTTAGAACAGTAGAAGAGTTAGAGCAGTAGAATAGTTAGAGCAGTATAAGAGTTAGAACAGTAGAAGAGTTAGAGCAGTATAAGAGTTAGAACAGTAGAATAGTTAGAGCAGTATAAGAGTTAGAACAGTAGAAGAGTTAGAGCAGTAGAATAGTTAGAACAGTAGAAGAGTTAGAACAGTAGAAGAGTTAGAACAGTAGAAAAGTTAGGTTAGTATTTCAGTAGAAGAGTTAGAACAGTAGAATAGTTAGAACAGTATAAGAGTTAGAACAGTAGAAGAGTTAGAACTGTAGAAGAGTTAGGTTAGTATTTCAGTAGAAGAGTTAGAGCAGCAGAAGAGTTAGAGCAGTAGAAGACTTAGAGCAGTATAAGAGTTAGAGCAGTAGAAGAGTTAGAGCAGTATAAAAGTTAGAACAGTAGAAGAGTTAGAACTATAGAAGAGTTAGGTTAGTATTTCAGTAGAAGAGTTAGAACAGTAGAATAGTTAGAACAGTATAAGAGTTAGAACAGTAGAAGAGTTAGAACTGTAGAAGAGTTAGGTTAGTATTTCAGTAGAAGAGTTAGAGCAGCAGAAGAGTTAGAGCAGTAGAAGAGTTAGAGCAGTATAAGAGTTAGAGCAGTAGAAGAGTTAGAACTATAGAAGAGTTAGGTTAGTATTTCAGTAGAAGAGTTAGAGCAGTGGAAGAGTTAGGTTAGTATTTCAGTAGAACAGTTAGAGCAGTAGAAGAGTTAGGTTAGTATTTCAGTAGAACAGTTAGAGCAGTAGAAGGGTTAGAGCAGTAGAAGAGTTAGAACAGTAGAAGAGTTAAGTTCGATGTGTTAAAGGTGAAGAAAATAAACAGCTCTCTCTGGCCGTCCTGTTGGGGCCAGAGTGAAGGGGAGAGAAGGAGGGAGAGAGAGAGGGAGGGAAGGGGAGACTGGAGGGGGAGTGTGGTCCATGACCCTTAGGGACACAGGTTATGGACCTCATGTTTGTTATTGTAAAATGTTAGAGAGGTGACACCAGGGGAAATTCTCCCTCCTCCGTCTCTCTTTACTCTCACTCTCTCACTCCCCCTCTCTCTCTGTTTCTCACTCTGGTTGTCTATCTCCCCTTTCCATCCTCCTCTCCCGTATTGAAAATCGAAATCACGGGAAAGCTATTTGGAATGATTAAATTATATGAAATTGGACTGTCTATATACGAAATGGCCAGACAGTTCTGCAGTCAGGGATTCAGGGATATTTTAGTAAATCAGATCAAATCAAATCAAATTTATTTATATAGCCCTTCGTACATCAGCTGATATCTGAAAGTGCTGTACAGAAACCCAGCCTAAAACCCCAAACAGCAAGCAATGCAGGTGTAGAAGCTAACCTAGTAAAGGTTTTGTTAAGTTGCATTTCTGATTATAAATACCATTTGGACTACACGTCTTCCACTCTATACAACCTACTATCTCTTTTCATTTAACATTTAAATATCTCTATCCCTCCTTCTCCTTCTCCATCCCCCTTTCCCCATAACAGTGTGGTGCCCTGAGAAGTGGCTGTGCTAATTCATTAGAGGTCAGGAGTTCACTTCCTGCCCAGAGTGCAACAGGAAGACAGCGTTTACAGCACCTCGTTGCTGACAACCGGTCAATCACACTGGCTTTCACAGGCCCTATCTAGGGACTTGGAGAATTCCAAACACTGAACTCAGCCTGTTTGCCTTCATCTGTCCGCCTGTCCGTCCGTCCCCGATTGGTTACCACAGACCTCTATGCAACTCTTGTGTTCATGTTGCTATCACTACCAGTGTTAGTGTAGCAAAAAAAAAACAGGCATGTTTGACCAACGACTGGGATAAGAGCGCACGTATGTTTACATTTACATTTTTACATTTAAGTCATTTAGCAGACGCTCTTATCCAGAGCTACTTACAAATTGGTGCATTCACCTTATGACATCCAGTGGGACAGTCACTTAACAATAGTGCATCTAAAACTTAGGGGGGGTGGGGTGAGAGGGATTACTTAACCTATCCTAGGTATTCCTTAAAGAGGTGGGGTTTCAGGTGTCTCCGGAAGGTGGTGATTGACTCCGCTGTCCTGGCGTCGTGAGGGAGTTTGTTCCACCATTGGGGGGCCAGGGCAGCGAACAGTTTTGACTGGGCTGAGCGGGAGCTGTACTTCCTCAGTGGTAGGGAGGCGAGCAGGCCAGAGGTGGATGAACGCAGTGCCCTTGTTTGGGTGTAGGGCCTGATCAGAGCCTGGAGGTACTGAGGTGCCGTTCCCCTCACAGCTCCGTAGGCAAGCACCATGGTCTTGTAGCGGATGCGAGCTTCAACTGGAAGCCAGTGGAGAGAACGGAGGAGCGGGGTGACGTGAGAGAACTTGGGAAGGTTGAACACCAGACGGGCTGCGGCGTTCTGGATGAGTTGAAGGGTTTAATGGCACAGGCAGGGAGCCCAGCCAACAGCGAGTTGCAGTAATCCAGACGGGAGATGACAAGTGCCTGGATTAGGACCTGCGCCGCTTCCTGTGTGAGGCAGGGTCGTACTCTGCGGATGTTGTAGAGCATGAACCTACAGGAACGGGCCACCGCCTTGATGTTAGTTGAGAACGACAGGGTGTTGTCCAGGATCACGCCAAGGTTCTTGGCGCTCTGGGAGGAGGACACAATGGAGTTGTCAACCGTGATGGCGAGATCATGGAACGGGCAGTCCTTCCCCGGGAGGAAGAGCAGCTCCGTCTTGCCGAGGTTCAGCTTGAGGTGGTGATCCGTCATCCACACTGATATGTCTGCCAGACATGCAGAGATGCGATTCGCCACCTGGTCATCAGAAGGGGGAAAGGAGAAGATTAATTGTGTATCGTCTGCATAGCAATGATAAGAGAGACCATGTGAGGTTATGACAGAGCCAAGTGACTTGGTGTATAGCGAGAATAGGAGAGGGCCAAGAACAGAGCCCTGGGGGACACCAGTGGTGAGAGCGCGTGGTGAGGAGACAGATTCTCGCCACGCCACCTGGTAGGAGCGACCTGTCAGGTAGGACGCAATCCAAGCGTGGGCCGCGCCGGAGATGCCCAACTCGGAGAGGGTGGAGAGGAGGATCTGATGGTTCACAGTATCGAAGGCAGCCGATAGATCTAGAAGGATGAGAGCAGAGGAGAGAGAGTTAGCTTTAGCAGTGCGGAGCGCCTCCGTGATACAGAGGAGAGCAGTCTCAGTTGAATGACTAGTCTTGAAACCTGACTGATTTGGATCAAGAAGGTCATTCAGAGAGAGATAGCGGGAGAGCTGGCCAAGGACGGCACGTTCAAGAGTTTTGGAGAGAAAAGAAAGAAGGGATACTGGTCTGTAATTGTTGACATCGGAGGGATCGAGTGTAGGTTTTTTCAGAAGGGGTGCAACTCTCGCTCTCTTGAAGACGGAAGGGACGTAGCCAACGGTCAGGGATGAGTTGATGAGCGAGGTGAGGTAAGGGAGAAGGTCTCCGGAAATGGTCTGGAGAAGAGAGGAGGGGATAGGGTCAAGCGGGCAGGTTGTTGGGCGGCCGGCCGTCACAAGACGCGAGATTTCATCTGGAGAGAGAGGGGAGAAAGAGGTCAGAGCACAGGGTAGGGCAGTGTGAGCAGAACCAGCGGTGTCGTTTGACTTAGCAAACGAGGATCGGATGTCGTCGACCTTCTTTTCAAAATGGTTGACGAAGTCATCTGCAGAGAGGGAGGAGGGGGGAGGGGGCGGAGGATTCAGGAGGGAGGAGAAGGTGGCAAAGAGCTTCCTAGGGTTAGAGGCAGATGCTTGGAATTTAGCGTGGTAGAAAGTGGCTTTAGCAGCAGAGACAGAGGAGGAAAATGTAGAGAGGAGGGAGTGAAAGGATGCCAGGTCCGCAGGGAGGCGAGTTTTCCTCCATTTCCGCTCGGCTGCCCGGAGCCCTGTTCTGTGAGCTCGCAATGAGTCATCGAGCCACGGAGCGGGAGGGGAGGACCGAGCCGGCCTGGAGGATAGGGGACATAGAGAGTCAAGGGATGCAGAGAGGGAGGAGAGGAGGGTTGAGGAGGCAGAATCAGGAGATAGGTGGGAGAAGGTTTGAGCGGAGGGAAGAGATGATAGGATGGAAGAGGAGAGAGTAGCGGGGGAGAGAGAGCGAAGGTTGGGACGGAGCGATACCATCCGAGTAGGGGCAGTGTGGGAGGTGTTGGATGAGAGCGAGAGGGAAAAGGATACAAGGCAGTGGTCGGAGACTTGGAGGGGAGTTGCAATGAGGTTAGTGGAAGAACAGCATCTAGTAAAGATGAAGTCGAGCGTATTGCCTGCCTTGTGAGTAGGGGGGGAAGGTGAGAGGGTGAGGTCAAAAGAGGAGAGGAGTGGAAAGAAGGAGGCAGAGAGGAAAGAGTCAAAGGTAGACGTGGGGAGGTTAAAGTCGCCCAGAACTGTGAGAGGTGAGCCGTCCTCAGGAAAGGAGCTTATCAAGGCATCAAGCTCATTGATGAACTCTCCGAGGGAACCTGGAGGGCGATAAATGATAAGGATGTTAAGCTTGAAAGGGCTAGTAACTGTGACAGCATGGAATTCAAAGGAGGCGATAGACAGATGGGTAAGGGGAGAAAGAGAGAATGACCACTTGGGAGAGATGAGGATCCCGGTGCCACCACCCCGCTGACCAGACGCTCTCGGGGTGTGCGAGAACACGTGGGCGGACGAAGAGAGAGCAGTAGGAGTAGCAGTGTTGTCTGTGGTGATCTATGTTTCCGTCAGTGCCAAGAAGTCAAGGGACTGGAGGGAGGCATAGGCTGAGATGAACTCTGCCTTGTTGACCGCAGATTGGCAGTTCCAGAGGCTACCGGAGACCTGGAACTCCACGTGGGTCGTGCGCGCTGGGACCACCAGAGTAGGGTGGCCGCGGCCACGCGGTGAGGAGCGTTTGTATGGTCTGTGCAGAGAGGAGAGAACAGGGATAAACAGACACATAGTTGACAGGCTACAGAAGAGGCTACGCTAATGCAAAGGAGATTGGAATGACAAGTGGACTACACGTCTCGAATGTTCAGAAAGTTAAGCTACGTAGCAAGAATCTTATTGACTAAAATGATTAAAATGATACAGTACTGCTGAAGTAGGCCAGCTGGCAGTGGGTGCGTTGTTGACACTACACTAATCAAGTCGTTCCGTTGAGTGTAATAGTTTCTGCAGTGTTGCTATTCGGGGGCTAGCAGGCTAGCTAGCAGTGTTGTTTACGTTACGTTGCGTTAAAAGAACGACAATAGATGGCTAGCGAACCTAGAAAATCGCTCTAGACTACACAATTATCTTTGATACAAAGACGGCTATGTAGCTAGCTAAGTAGCTAGCTACGATCGAACAAATCAAACCGTTGTACTGTAATGAAATGTATGTGTGTGTGTATGTGTGTGTTTGTGTGTATGTGTGTGTTTGGGTGCACGTGTCCATTGGGTGTAACATAGTGCAATAATGTTCCAGACTTGAAGCCCAGAGTCTGGACGGGAAGTGTGGAGAGTCCATAAAGGTAGCATTTACCGGTAGTGTGGAGTGTTGAGAGAGAGAAAGAGAGAGATCACACTGTCTCTGTCTCTCTATATTTCCCTACATTTTCCTTATCTCATCATCTTCGTTCCAAATACTTAATGTAGCAGCGTTTCCCATTTCCCCTGTGCAGGGATACATTGATAAGTACGGTGCAAAGACAGCAGGTAGAGTGAGAGAGAGAGAGAGAGAGAGAGAGAGAGAGAGAGAGAGAGAGAGAGAGAGAGACACCTTCATATTTTGTGTATTTATGTATGTCTGTGTGTGTGTGTGTAATGTTGTTAATCTGTATGTCTGGTTTGTCTGTAGATCCTGGTTGATGGAGAGACATAGATCCCCAGCAGACGTCATCCTACTCTGAGGAGCTGTCTCTGCTTTAAGCTGATTCACCAGAAACATCTGGTCCTGCCTGTCACATCCACTCTATATACACACAGACAGGGAGTAAATAAGATGCGGATCTGTCTGTGTATGTGTGTGTGTGTGTGTGTGTGTGTGTGTGTGTGTGTGTGTGTGTGTGTGTGTGTGTGTGTGTGTGTGCGTGCGTGCGTGCGTGCGTGCGTGCGTGCGTGCGTGCGTGCGTGCGTGCGTGCGTGCGTGCGTGTGTGTGAGATTATGATTCAAGTTCAACTAAATCTGGTCTTTTACATTAGCATCTAAATGATGAACATTACATTGTTTATTCATTCACTCACTCAAACGCTCTCTCTCTCTCTCCCTCTCTCACACACACACACACACACACACACACACACACACACACACACACACACACACACACACACACACACACACACACACACACACACACACACACACACACACACACACACACACACACACACACACACACACACACACACACAGAGTTAATGTATTTGTCTTCCACATCCCCCTACTTCATCATCTCCCTATTTCTCCTCTCTTTGTCATGAAATGTCACTCTCTCCACACCGGAATCCTCTCCTCAATGACATTTTATTGGTCGCATACACAGATTTGCAGATGTTATCGCAGTACAGAAACATGCGTGTGTTTCTAGATCCAACAGTGCAGTAATAATACCTAGCGATACAAAACAATAGGCACATAATCCAAAAGTAACAATACATTTTTAAAAACATTTTAGAACAATCATTGTCAGAAAATAAATATACTTTTGTTTTGGCCATTTAGCAGTATGGACAGTATATGTCTAGAAAAAGGTCTGTACAGCGGAAGATTTATAGGATGAGCCATGACTAGAATACAGTGTAAAGTGGGTAAAACAGTGACCAGTGTTCAATAACTACATTGCCTTTGGAAAGTATTCAGACCCCTTGACTTTACAGCCTTATTCTAAAATGGATTACGTTGTTTTTTCTCCCTCATAAAACTACACACAATACCCAATAATGACAAAGCGAAAACATTTTACATTTTTTGTTGTTGCATATATATAAACAAAAAACTTATATAACACATTTACATAAGTATTTAGACCCTTTATTCAATACTTTATTGAAGCACCTTTGGCAGCAATTACAGCCTTGAGTCTTCTTTGGTATGATACTACATGCTCGGCAGACCTGTATTTGGGGAGTTTCTCCCAATCTTCTTTGCAGATCCTCTCATGCTCTGTCAGGTTAGATGGAGAGCGTTTCTGCACATCTATTTTCAGGTCTCTCCCGCGATGTTCGATCAGGTTCAAGTCCGGGCTCTGCCCGGGCCACTCAAGGACATTCAGAGACTTGTCCCAAAGCCACTCCTGTGTTGTCTTGGCTGTGTGCTTAGTGTTATTGTCCTGTTAGAAGGTGAACTTTCAACCCAGTCTGAGGTCCTGAGCTCTTTGGAGCAGGTTTTCATCTCTCTGTACTTTGCTCCGTTCATCTTCCCCTCGATCCCGACTAGTCTCCCAGTCCCTGCCGCTGAAAAACATCCCCACAGCATGATGCTGCTACCACCATCCTTCACTGTAGGGATGGTGCCAGGTTTCCTCCAGACGTGACGCTTGACATTTAGGAGAAAGAGTTCAATCTTGGTTTCATAAAATAAAATAAAATAACATTTTATTGGTCACATACACATGGTTAGCAGATGTTAATGTGAGTGTAGCAAAATGCTTGTGCTTCTAGTTCTGACCGTGCAGTAATATCTAACAAGTAATCTAACAATTTCACAACAACTACCTTATACACACAAGTGTAAGGGAATGAATAAGAATATGTACATTTAAATATATGGATGAGCGAAGGCCGAATGGCATAGGCAAGATGCAGTAGATGGTATAGAGTACAGTATATACATATGAGATGAGTAATATAGGGTATGTAAACATTATACAAAGGGACATTGTTTAAAGTGACTAGTGATACATTTATTACATCCAGTTTTTAATTATTAAATTGGCTAGAGATTTGAGTCAGTATGTTGGCAGCAGCCACTCAATGTTAGTGATGGCTGTTTAACAGTCTGAAGTCCTTGAGATAGAAGCTGTTTTTCAGTCTCTCGGTCCCAGCTTTGATGCACCTGTACTGACCTCGCCTTCTGGATGATAGCGGGGTGAACAGGCAGGGGCTCGGGTGGTTGTTGTCCTTGATTATCTTTTTGGCCTTGTTGTGCCTTCTTCACCACATTGTCTGTGTGGGTGGACCATTTCAGTTTGTCCGTGATGTGTACGCCGAGGAACTTAAACATTTCCACCTTCTCCACTACTGTCCCGTCAATGTGGATAGGGGGGTGCTCCCTCTGCTGTTTCCTGAAGTCCACGATCATCACCTTTGTTTGGTTGATTTTGAGTGTGAGGTTATTTTCCTAACACCACACTCCGAGGGCCCTCACCTCCTCCCTGTAGGTGTCTTGTCATTGTTGGTAATCAAGCCTACCACTGTAGTGTCGTCTGCAAAGTTGATAATTGAGTTGGAGGCGTGCATTGCCACGCAGTCATGGGTGAACAGGAGTACAGGAGAGGGCTGAGAACACACCCTTGTGGGGCCCCAGTGTTGAGGATCAGCGGGGTGGAGATGTTGTTTCCTACACTCACCACCTGGGGGCGGCCCGTCAAAAAGTCCAGGACCCAGTTACACAGGGCGGGGTCGAGACCCAGGGTCTTGAGCTTAATGACGAGTTTGGAGGGTACTATGGTGTTAAATGCTGAGCTGTAGTCGATGAACAGCATTCTTACATAGGTATTCCTCTTGTCCAGATGGGTTAGGGCAGCGTCCAGAGTGATTGCGATTGTGTCGTCTGTGGACCTATTGGGGCGGTAAGCAAATTGGAGTGGGTCTAGGGTGTCAGGTAGGGTGGAGGTGATATGATCCTTGACTAGTCTCTCAAAGCACTTCATGATGACGGAAGTGAGTGCCAAGGGGCGATAGTCGTTTAGCTCAGTTACCTTAGCTTTCTTGGGAGTTAGTCAGACCAGATTATCTTGTTTCTCATGGTCTGAGAGTCTTTAGGTGCCTTTTGGCAAACTCCCAAGCAGGCTGTCATATGCCTATTTACTGAGGAGTGGCTTCCGTCTGGCCAGAGCGCCCTTCGGGAAGGTTCTCCCATCTCCACAGAGGAACTCTAGAGCTCTGTGGAGCTTGGTCACCTCACTGACCAAGGCCCTTCTCCCCCGATTGCTCAGTATGGCCGGGTGGCCAACTCTAAGAACAGTCTTGGTGGTTCTAAACGTTTTCCATTTAAAAATGATGGAGACCACTGTATTCTTGGGGAACTTCAATGTTGCAGAAATGTTTTGGTACCCTTCCCCAGATCTGTACCTCAAAACAATCCTGTCTCGGAGCTCTATGGACAATTTCTTCCACCTCAAGACTTGGTTTTTGCTCTGACATGCACTGTCAGCTTTGGGACCTTATATAGACAGGTGTGGGCCTTTCCAAATGACATCCAATCAATTTAATTTACCGCAGGTGGACTCCAATTCAAGTTGTAGAAACAGCTTAAGGGTGATCAATGGAAACAGGATGCACCTGAGCTCAATTTCACGTCTAATAGCAAAGGGTCTGACTACTTATGTAAATAAGGTATTTCTATTTTTTACTTTTAATACATTTGTAAAAATGTCTAAAAAAAAGAAAAGTTTCGCCTTATCATTATGGGGTATTGTGTGTAGATTGCTGAGAAAAAAAATATTGAATCCATTTTAGAATAAGGCTGTGACGTAACAAAATGTCGAGGGGCCTGAATACTGTCCAACGGCACTGTTTGTACATAGGGAAAAGCAAAGCAGACTCTAAGGTGCAGGGTAGAGTACCGGGTGGTAGCCGGCTTGTAACAGTCTCTAAGGTGCACGGTAGAGTACCGGGTGGTAGCCGGCTTGTAACAGTGACTAAGGTTCAGGGCAGGACACTGGGCGGAGGCCGGCTAGTCTGATGGCCCGGAGATAGAAGCTGATTATAAGTCTCTCGGTCCCAGCTTTGATGCACTTGTCTCCTCCTTCTAGATAGCGGCCAGTCAGTGAGTCTCAGTCTGCGTTTGTGTTTGTGTTTGTGTCTGTGCACGTGTGCTCTCTGTCTGTCTGTCTGTCTGTCTGTCTGTCTGTCTGTCTGTCTGTCTGTCTGTCTGTCTGTCTGTCTGTCTGTCTGTCTGTCTGTCTGTCTGTCTGTCTGTCTGTCTGTCTGTCTGTCTGTCTGTCTGGCTGTCTGGCTGGCTGGCTGGCTGTCTGGCTGGCTGTTTTCTTTTCACCACAGCCCAGCAGGTGCAATTGAGCGAGACAGTTGGCTGTTGTGCTACTTTACCAGATCCTTCATCCTCCACCTCTTTCTATGTCCATCCCCAACACACACACCTGCACAGACATGGGTGGTGGGGAAAGACAAGGGGAGGGGCTAGGGGGCTACTGTCACTGAAGATGGTGGTGTTGATTGGCCTATGGATAATTGTCTACGAAGCTAACATACATAATTGTTTTAAGATGTTCATACAAAGGATCATTTAGCTATTTGGTTTAGAATTTTAGGATCCCTGCAACCAAGAGGAAAGCTATGAAATGAAGAGTATAACTCTTACTCTGGGGAATAATTTAATACATATTTGTGGAAAAATATATGTAAAAAATATATATATTCTGATGATGTTTAGGCCAGCAGAGGAGGCCTTGCTGGCCCTGACGGCCCACCACTGCTAAAGTGCTAGGGAAGGTTAATTCCTGGACTAAAGTTTTGGCTAAAAAGTCCAAGCTGCTTGATAAGGACTTCATGAGAGTGCTAGCCACTGCCTTCATTCAATGCCATTTTGACTCCGCTAGTACTTCCTGGTTTGGGGCTTATCTAAGCTTCTGAAGGGGAAGCTCCAGATATCCCAGAATAAGTTGATCAGGATAGTATTGAAGGTGAGTCCACGTATTCACATAGGCAGGAGCTGCTTTCAGGATCTCAACTGGCTGCCTGTTGAGGATAGGGTGTCCCAGATTAGACTGGGTCTGGTTTACAGGAGTATCCATGGTTCTGCACCCAGTTATCTGACTGGTTACTTTTACCATGTTAGGGATGCACACAACCAAAGCACCAGATCAGGTGTTGCTAATGTGTGCTTATACAGGTTCAGGAGTAATGCTGGGAAAGGTACTTTCTTGTGTACCGGAGCCTCAGATTGGAATGAGTTGCCTCTGCCCATAAAAACTGTGTCCTCTCTGGGCAGCTTTAAAAATAAAGTAAAAAACTGTTTGATGTCTTCTGTGCCCAAATGAATGTACCCTATGATGTAACTGCAATGATGAGATAGATGTTCTTCTTCTTTGTTTTCTTATCTCACAGTCATACTATGTTCAACTGTGTTTGATCTTGCCTAGCCATCTTGTCTCAAGAGGACCACAATGGAAATAAGTCCCAGACTTTATTGTGTGTTATCCTCCATGCTTTAACAATGGAAATAAGTCCCAGACTTTATTGTGTGTTATCCTCCATGCTTTATCAATGGCAATAAGTCCCAGACTTTATTGTGTGTTATCCTCCATGCTTTATCAATGGAAATAAGTCCCAGACTTTATTGTGTGTTATCCTCCATGCTTTAACAATGGAAATAAGTCCCAGACTTTATTGTGTGTTATCCTCCATGCTTTATCAATGGCAATAAGTCCCAGACTTTATTGTGTGTTATCCTCCATGCTTTATCAATGGAAATAAGTCCCAGACTTTATTGTGTGTTATCCTCCATGCTTTATCAATGGCAATAAGTCCCAGACTTTATTGTGTGTTATCCTCCATGCTTTATCAATGGAAATAAGTCCCAGACTTTAATGTGTGTTATCCTCCATGCTTTATCAATGGAAATAAGTCCCAGACTTTATTGTGTGTTATCCTCCATGCTTTATCAATGGAAATAAGTCCCAGACTTTAATGTGTGTTATCCTCCATGCTTTCACTCATGTGCATGTATGGCTTTTTCTAGTTTTATGTGTGCTTGTTTTTTGAAATGGTCAAATTAATAAACTTAACTTAACACTCTGTGTGTATGTGTCTGTGACTTTCAGGGCAGTTTTATTAAGGGGAGACATACCTTTGATATGAGGATTAGATTCTGCCTCATCCTCATCCTACCCTTTCCTCCTCTCTCTTGTAAAGGTGACAGATGACAGTTGAGCACTGGATTATTGGAGAGCAAATCAGCACATTCTGCAGCCTAAATTCTTTCCTTCCACCCTCTATTAGTGTGCACAACATTTACGGCATCTACTGTTGTCTTCATATACAGTACGTGTGTGGAGTTTGTGGTTGGAGATACACTGCACGCCTACACATTCGATTTGAGAAGGTGTTGCTTGAGGTTACCAACCAATTACACAACAAACCGTCCCTTACAAAAAAGCCCCTCCACCACACCTCCCCTCTCTTCCACTCAATCCACCTGTGAGTACAGAGAGAGCATTAGAAACAGAAGACAGAAGGGGAGTTAGGCCAGCCACACGGCGCCCTCTATCTTCTCCTTCCCTCCCTCCCCTAACCTCTCTCCTTACCACATCAGGATACACTTGTTTTGGTGGGATCCGGTTTCAAACGGAACCCTGTCTTTCTCTGGTGTGCCGCAGGCCCGGTATTATTAGCAGACACATCCCGTCCCCTCTCAGTGGGCTGGTGGTCAGGGAGGGTCGCCCCTAACGGACTCTTAACCCCTCCACCGCCTTAGTAACCCCCCCACTCCACCGCCGACACACACATGCCCACCCTCCCCCAAACTAACTCACCTCACCTTACATTCGGTCCAGAGTGCATTGCAGAGTGCATCCCTTCGTAGGGATCTTTACACGTTAAAGATCATAAAGGGATAAAGTAAGAGACTGCTGCTTCTCACTTACTGAGCTCTATTTTCTCTTTTCTCTTTATCCCCTTTTTCAATCTCATCGTTTCCTTGCAATCCCTCTTCTGCCCCTATAGCTGAGCACCAAGCCTTTATGCCTCAGCATAGGAAGTTAAGGGCAGAGACCTAGCCCAGCAGCCCAGAGACTGAGTCACATGTCACAACTCTCTCTTACTATCCCCTCACTCTATGTGCCCCAAATGACCCTTAGGCCAGGTTCTGCCGCTCCAAGTGTTGAGATAAGGTAAAGCATGACTCAGGTCAGCAGAAGCTTGGCTCAAGTCTAAACTCTAGTCCTACAGGAGTGAATCTGGGAATGCCATCCTCGGCTAGTGTCATATAATTTTCATATGGCTATTCAGTATTCATACATTTGACATAGTTTCAACAGTTGCTAAAGATCACATTAGGACCCACTGTGTGTTGTGGCTGATTATTTGGAGACCCCTGTCCCCACATACTCTTCATATCTCTGTCCAATAGCTATAGAATGGCATCATGCTAAGCTGATCCTCCACTGTAGGATATATGATACAGCCAGAGAACCATAGAGGGTAGAGTAATGATGAGGTCAAATCCCAGTGCAGTGGGAATGGCCTCTTATTCCCATAGAGAGGCACTGATCACGTCCCCTGTCCCCCTCCGCTCTGCTCCGCCACAATGTGCTTCTTATACACACTTGGGTTTTCTGTATGCACTGTTATGTTACCTTACTATTTATTTTCCCGCAAAACACAATATCTATTGTCTGGTGACGGAGACCTCGCTTACACACATTGTGATTCTGCACGTAGCTTCACATTGCCTCTGTGTGTTCGCTTGTGAATCTTTTAGGCTTTTGCCTAGTTTGTTCCCAGATGAACTTTTTAGTACAGGTCAGAAAGAGATTTTTTTCCAGAACCGTCTCTCAACTTCAAGCGTCAACCCTCAGGCAACGCTGCCATCTGGTGCTGAGATCTGCTCTAGGGGTTTGTGTGTTCAGACCTGCTGAGTGTGTCAGGATACGGCCCTAATGGAAGGCTGGGTATAGAGTCATGCTCCAAATCCAGGCCCACACTTTGAATGGGCCTGTTTGGGTCAGTATGAGTTTCATTGTGTTGGATCTCGTTGCATAACAGTCTTTCTATTTTACGGTATTTGGACTTTACACACCTCAACAGGCCAACTGATTGTAGACTTCTACCATGTGCTCCCAAAAGGTTGTATCTAATACGGGAAAACAGAAAAAGAGTAACACTGAGTCTATCTTGGTCATACAACGCTCTTGAACATCACCAGTAGTGCTTTGAGGTTGCCATGGTAATGTTGGCACAGAACCAGAGGAGAGTGGGTTGTGAGAGCACCTGTCTGCTGACTCTCAGGCTCACTGTTGCCCAATGTCTATGTAGTGCCAGTGCCGAAGTGAGGTGAGGCAGGTTGCTGTTCGTAAAAACACTGTGCACTCTGTGCTCCAGGGCTGTTGAAATGGAACGGGTCACGTGTGTCACTTCCCCCAGGGGTGCATGGCGGTTCTCAGGGGGGATGTCGCTGGCTAACCGCTGCCCAGGCTGGGCTTCCGGCCCTTGGGCAGCTCAGCCTGCTGGGGCCCCTCTCGCCCTCCGGCACCCTCACTATCACCCAACTCCAGACACTGTGTCAGGATACTGTGGTGACACAGCCCTGGGCCCTCGGTTCCTCCAATGTCAAAAAGAGTGATGGGAGGATAGGGGAAGAGCGATGCTTACAGGTATGAGGAGTTGCTGAGTGACGGTGTTCTTAATCATCAATGTAGTGATCTTCTTCTGCACTGTTCCACAGCCATGTGTTCTGGCATAGTTTTGCCGTGTTCAACTTGACTCTGTGAGCCTAAAACAATGATTGCAGGCCCACAAAACATAGCCCTTCAACAATAGTGTAACTCCATCACACTACATATACTTTGACGTTATATGCTGTTGATTGTGTCAGTGACAGTGAACTTGCCATAGGTTTTGATCCTAACTGAAGATGTTCAGATTTGAGATTGTCGGCACTAATAATTAACCTCAATAATGAGGTTTTTAAGCTAATTTCCTACAATTCAATGTATTTTGACATGGTTAAGGCTGTATTCTTATTATAACAAAATCAATGAGGGTCTGATTGTCTAGCTTTTAATTTGTTGATTGTAAGTTCTCAAAGATTTTATGGCTATTATTGAAAAATATACAGGGCCATTATCTTTTCCACATACTGTCTATTTGGTTTTAGTGGTTTAAGTTTAGACTGAAAGCATTTTTCCATCGCAAACACGTATTAAATGTTTTTTTTTGGGGGGGGGGCAGGTCGACCACCAATTTGACCACCACGACATCAAGGACAATATGCCTGCTTTGGTTTTTACCCTTCTAACTCAACCCTGGCTACAGTGATCAACAGTTATCTCTTTATATATCCAACCACAAGGGGGTAGATTGTCTCTTATCCCACATCAAGTTACAATAAAGACCAAAATGTCAGTCAATGATATGACAAATATAGGAAAGTGTGTGTGAAGGGTGGACTGGTCACCGGGCAGTCAGGGTAAATGGCAGATGGCCTGGTCCATTTTTTGTCCAGTCAGGCTGTCTTACTTGAGGGTTTTGCCCAAAATTGTCATTCTTTGGCAAATACCCTGCTGAAAGAAACTGCATAGACCAACAGAAATGTCAAACTGGTCTGATGCTGGTCTGATGCTGGTCAAACTGGTCTGATGCTGGTCTGATGCTGGTCTGATGCTGGTCAAACTGGTCTGACCAGCATGGTCTAGCTGCAGGGCAGTGCACAGACCTCTGGTGGCCAGCATAGCATTTTTTCAGCAGGGTAAGGAGGGCCTCAAGGGAAAACATGCGCCAGTGTGTTAGAAATGCCTGGGACAATTTCTGTGTGTGTGTGTGTGTGTGTGTGTGTGTGTGTGTGTGTGTGTGTGTGTGTGTGTGTGTGTGTGTGTGTGTGTGTGTGTGTGTGTGTGTGTGTGTGTGTGTGTGTGTGTGTGTGTGTGTGTGTGTGTGTGTGTGTGTGTGTGTGTACATGAGCATGAGCATGAATGAGTGTGCTTTTCTGGAAGTAGTGTTTATTCATAAGTACAGTGTGGTCATTTGTACACATTATTGAGCCTTACTGCATATAGTGTCTGATATTCTGAGGACAGCGCTGTGCTTGTTTTGCTGCAGGCAGTATGTGTTTGTGCTTGTCGGTGTGTGTGCATGGGTAGTGTGTGTGAAATACTGTGGCTGGTTGGGAGTCTGCCTGCTCTCTGTCCATCTGTCTACATCAGCCTTGCCCCCCCCCACCCCCGGTGTTATTATTAGCCACTCAGAGCTTGTTGGACAGACTGGCAGCTCGTCGCGAACGCTGCTAAAATGGGAACAGCAGTTTACACACCCCCTCACCCACCACTACCACATAGCCTCACCATCCCCAACGCACACACGGACACCCCGCAGACACCCTGCACACACCTGCACACAGACAGTGCTCACACACGCACTCTAAACTCCCAGAAAAGCTCTGTGAATCACAGCCAGAGAAGGAGCCGCCCGTCTGACGCCAACTCCAGAGGACAGCCAGAGGTCAGTATGTGTGCGTGTGTACATTTGCGTGTGTGTCTCTTTCTCACTCTGTGTGCCAGAGAGTGAGCGAGCTACCAAGGTAGGCTTCATCGTGCCCCTAATGCCCATCATGATTGTGTGGGATTTTGGTGTGGGACAGTGTGAAAGCTGTTACAGGTTATGTGTGGGTGGTACCAAAACAGAGCTGTTCTCTGTTGAGTGTCATAGCATCATTTCAAAAGAAGCACAGTTAGGGTTTGGCTGAGCAATCCCACAGCTGGAGTCAGAACACAGCGGCCTGGAGGTCTGTGGGTAAAGAGTGCTGAGTTGGCTTTCGGCTGCCTCTCTGTTGTACATTCGTACATTATCATGCTATCGGGCCATGGTTTGGAAAGGTCTGAGTATCACCCAACTGATGACTGACCCCCCTCTGCGTGAAGCTGGCACCAGTCAGAGGGGATGGGGGGCAGGTGAAGCAGCCACCGTGTAACTCGGAATGTCTACGTTTTACAGTGTAGCTTTGGATTCTTATTGAAGCTATACACCTTGTTCACCTAGAAATACAGGTGAAAAATGAAAAGAGGTGCTTGTCCTCTTTGTTCAAGTACTGTACTCAACTGGCATTTTACAGTCAATAACACCAAAATAACACCTAGAAACTGTTTTCAGAGACACAATAATGAAGTCATAGCAATTTATTTCAAGAGTAACTTCTCTACAGGCATGATTGTTAATGCACATTTCTACATTACATTTTTGTTGAAAGATTTGCATAACATATATATGAAAACGTTACAGATGTTTTAATCTCACAAAAGAAAAAGAGGCTGCATGGTATATGACAAATGAAGCAGGGGCGAGGAGCCCATGAGCCTTTAGGGTCACAGATTCTGCTGGTTAATGGTGTAATTCAATTTCAATACATACTTCAATCATAAACGCTACCTTGTCCTGGACCTAGTTTTCAACCCTCTCTCTCTCTCTCTCTGTCTCTCTTTCTCTCTCTCTCTCTTGACCTCTAAATGCTCAGCTATGAAAAGCAAACTGACATTTACACCTAAGGTGAAGAACCTGTTGCACCCTCTACAACCACTGAGATTATTATTTGACCCTGCTGGTCATCTTTGAACATTTGAACATTTTGAAGAACAATCTTGCTTTAATGGCCATGTTGATTTGACTTGATAAGGACAGAGTCATCTGACCAGTTTTCCATTTAGCACCATATTTACACCTGGAAAAACTTATTTAATGGCTCATTATCCCAACATTATCCAGTGAATCAAACATCCAGTCATTAGCTGAGTAACAATAACCTTCACACACTCTGCAGCCAGTTTAGGGTTTCCCTAGCCTGGTCCCAGATCTGTTTGTGTGGTCTTGCTAATATTGTTTGGAGTGATGTGACTATAGGAGTTGGCAAGACAGCACAAACAGTTTTGGACCAGGCTAATGCTCCCCACCCTAGATTTGCATATACAGTACCATGGCTCAGAGTATTGTGTAGTAGTCCTATGTTTTAATTTGAAGATGTTAAGTCCCCAGACTTTGAGTGGTTCGGGACATGTTCCAACTGATTTTGGGGTACAACGCGTTCTGTGAATGTCGTAGGGTCCCGTGCCTTGTATTGTCAGAAAGCCCCATCTGTCTACTCTGCGCTACCACTCTCTCAACGGAGCTGACTTGAAGTGTCAGGTATCAGACCCCACATTTGAATAGGGAGTGACATGTCACATTCTCTGGCCTATACAGACAAAGAATCGATTCGCTCTGCTTATGAGTGACAGAGCCCAGCCTGGGAGGCGGCATATGAACAGTAACAGTCTAGCGTACCCAACAATTGTGGTTCATGTCACTGTGATATTCTCAACCGGATTTAGAGATCTCAACATGAAAAAATACTAAATAATCTCATAATATTTTTTTATATTTTCATAATATTTGAACTATGTAATTGAGCTTGTCCTCACAAGTGAATATATCTCAGCAATTTCTAACATTTTTTTTTTACCGAAAGGTTATATCCAGACCTTTCTATAATTATGCAACATTACCAGTTATTGTTTATGGCCATCTCCTGAAAAAAAATATGTTTGGGTATGTTTATCTACTAGCTCCCAACTTCATTAGAAGTTACGTGGGCGTGTCTTCATCTCCACACTCTTAAAGGAGTAGCGCTCTCCGCTGTGAATGTCTGTCAGGATGTACCAGGTGCCCCAGTATATGCCATTAGTCAGCCCGCTGTAGCGCCCGCGGTAGAAGAGTCCATTCAGGTTAGACGCCAGGCAGGCGTCGAACCACCAGCCTGCACCATAGTACTCCGCACAGTTCCCTGACGTGTAGCGATCGTGGTCACGGTCGTTGGTGCTGAACGCTCGGCCGTCGTGGTTGTAGCGTTTGCTGTAGCTCAGGGCATTGCCCGCGTCACCAGAGTACTCCCGTGCTGTCAGACGGTACCTGGGAGAAGGACAGACAGCATTAACACCATGTACTACTATGTTAAAGAGATATGTTCACGCCAAAATCGAAGTTTGTCAGATATTTTCAGACCTCAAAAGAGGTTTAATGTGAAAACGAGTCCACGTCCTACTCCACCTGTTGTGTAGATCCAGCTACATGCCTTAATCCCAAATGAATGGGAAAGATTGTCCCCGTCTGATTTCAGGCCGTCCCTATCTTCCCATTCAGATGCCGTGGGACCAGAACTGATCTCGACAATATACCACTTTTGTTGTCGTTTGTCAAATACTTTCAAACTTTAATTTTGAGGCAAATAATCTCTTTAATTTGTGTGTATCCTTGCTTGCTCATCGGTGTATGTGTGTGTTTGTGTGTATCCTTGCTTGCTCATCGGTGTATGTGTGTGTTTGTGTGTATCCTTGCTTGCTCATCGGTGTATGTGTGTGTTTGTGTGTATCCTTGCTTGCTCATCGGAGTATGTGTGTGTTTGTGTGTATCCTTGCTTGCTCATCGGTGTATGTGTGTGTTTGTGTGTATCCTTGCTTGCTCATCGGTGTATGTGTGTGTTTGTGTGTATCCTTGCTTGCTCATCGATGTATGTGTGTGTTTGTGTGTATCCTTGTTTGCTCATCGGTGTATGTGTGTGTTTGTGTGTTTGTATCCTTGCTTGCTCATGTGTGTGTTTGTGTGTATCGGCTCATCGTGTATGTGTGTGTTTGTGTGTATCCTTGCTTGCTCATCGGTGTATGTGTGTGTTTGTGTGTATCCTTGCTTGCTCATCGGTGTATGTGTGTGTTTGTGTGTGTATCCTTGCTTGCTCATCGGTGTATGTGTGTGTTTGTGTGTATCCTTGTTGCTCATCGTGTTTGTGTGTGTTTGTGTGTATCCTTGCTTGCTCATCGGTGTATGTGTGTGTTTGTGTGTATCCTTGCTTGCTCATCGGTGTATGTGTGTGTTTGTGTGTTTCCTTGCTTGCTCATCGGTGTATGTGTGTGTTTGTGTGTATCCTTGCTTGCTCATCGGTGTATGTGTGTGTTTTTGTGTGTATCCTTGTTTGCTCATCGGTGTATGTGTGTGTTTGTGTGTATCCTTGCTTGCTCATCGGTGTATGTGTGTGTTTGTGTGTATCCTTGCTTGCTCATCGGTGTATGTGTGTGTTTGTGTGTATCCTTGCTTGCTCATCGGTGTATGTGTGTGTTTGTGTGTATCCTTGCTTGCTCATCGGTGTATGTGTGTGTTTGTGTGTATCCTTGCTTGCTCATCGGTGTATGTGTGTGTTTGTGTGTATCCTTGCTTGCTCATCGGTGTATGTGTGTGTTTGTGTGTATCCTTGCTTGCTCATCGGTGTATGTGTGTGTTTGTGTGTATCCTTGCTTGCTCATCGGTGTATGTGTGTGTTTGTGTGTATCCTTGCTTGCTCATCGGTGTATGTGTGTGTTTGTGTGTATCCTTGCTTGCTCATCGGTGTATGTGTGTGTTTGTGTGTATCCTTGCTTGCTCATCGGTGTATGTGTGTGTTTCCTTGCTTGCTCATCGTGTATCCTTGCTTGCTCATCGGTGTATGTGTGTGTTTGTGTGTATCCTTGCTTGCTCATCGGTGTATGTGTGTGTTTGTGTGTATCCTTGCTTGCTCATCGGTGTATGTGTGTGTTTGTGTGTATCCTTGCTTGCTCATCGGTGTATGTGTGTGTATGTGTGTGTTTGTGTGTATCCTTGCTTGCTCATCGGTGTATGTGTGTGTTTGTGTGTATCCTTGCTTGCTCATCGGTGTATGTGTGTGTTTGTGTGTATCCTTGCTTGCTCATCGGTGTATGTGTGTTTGTGTGTATCCTTGCTTGCTCATCGGTGTATGTGTGTGTATGTGTGTGTTTGTGTGTATCCTTGCTTGCTCATCGGTGTATGTGTGTGTTTGTGTGTATCCTTGCTTGCTCATCGGTGTATGTGTGTGTTTGTGTGTATCCTTGCTTGCTCATCGGTGTATGTGTGTGTTTGTGTGTATCCTTGTTTGCTCATCGGTGTATGTGTGTGTTTGTGTGTATCCTTGCTTGCTCATCGGTGTATGTGTGTGTTTGTGTGTATCCTTGCTTGCTCATCGGTGTATGTGTGTGTATGTGTGTGTTTGTGTGTATCCTTGCTTGCTCATCGGTGTATGTGTGTGTTTGTGTGTATCCTTGCTTGCTCATCGGTGTATGTGTGTGTTTGTGTGTATCCTTGCTTGCTCATCGGTGTATGTGTGTGTTTGTGCGTATCCTTGCTTGCTCATCGGTGTATGTGTGTGTTTGTGTGTATCCTTGTTTGCTCATCGGTGTATGTGTGTGTTTGTGTGTATCCTTGCTTGCTCATCGGTGTATGTGTGTGTTTGTGTGTATCCTTGTTTGCTCATCGGTGTATGTGTGTGTTTGTGTGTATCCTTGCTTGCTCATCGGTGTATGTGTGTGTTTGTGTGTATCCTTGTTTGCTCATCGGTGTATGTGTGTGTTTGTGTGTATCCATTACCTCTGTGCCTCTGCTGCCACTCTGAAAGTGTTGTAGGTGGCTTGGCGTTTCTGCTGGTGCCAGTCCTCCAGTTGTATACGCAGCAGGTGTTGACCAGTGTTGGTTAGCGCATGCAGCGCTGCGTTCCCCAGCCAGTATTCTCCCTGTGGGGAACCAAAACCCTCGCGGTACTCCTGCCACGTCCGGTTGAAGTCCACCGAGCCATCTCGCCGACGCTGGAACACTGTCCACCCCCCGCCTGCTGTCTCCATGTCACACTCTGCCTAGGGCAGGAGGGTGCAAAGGTCACAACTCCTGGACATCAGACATCGGTCACATTTCCATCAGAGAATAATGATGACGTTTGCCTGACCATTGCTAATAGTAAAGGGAGTAAAGGGGGTGAGGAGTGAGAGATGCAACGCATTGAGAGTTTCTACTCTAATCTGTAAGCTCCATACTATGTTTTACACTCTTTATCTCTCTGTATGTTCCCCTCCAAGCTCTACAGATGGGACATAACACATATACAGTATACAGGTTGTTTGCATTCAGTGTGTGTAAGTATTAGGAGGTACCTCCACTGCAGGTCTGCGTGGGTCAGGCTGGATGGTGTAGATTCCGTTCTCTTTGATCCCCAAACGATAGATCTCAGCACAGTCCTGAGGATGCAGCCTCGCTGAGGGGACCGCTGCAACACACACTCGCGCTCTTACAGCTGTATATTCTGTACGCACGCGCACACGCACACGCACACGCACACGCACACACACACGCAAACAGAGTACACACACACGCAGAGTACACAAACAGTACACACACACACAGAGTACACACACAGAGTAAACACAGAGTAAACACACAGAATACACACACTGAGTACACACACACAGAGAGCACACACACACAGAGTACACACACACACACACATACAGAGTACACACACACATACACACACACAGAGAGAGTACACACACCACTCTCACCTGTTGGAGGGTGTTGTGTGATGCTCCTCAACAGTAGTATCAGGTCTTTCTCTCCCTCTCTCCCAACCGCTGCCCCCTCTAAACACATCGACAAAGAAGAAGTTGTGTGTGAGATCGAGGACTCATCCTTCTGATCTGCTGTAGAAGTTATATGGTGGATGTGAGATACCAGTGTCTGGCCTACTCATACCACACAGAACCTTGCATTCCTGTGCACTCACCTCTGACCGACACAGAGCAGGCCTAACTAAGGCTCTGTTTAGTGTGTGTGTGTGTGTGTGTGTGTGTGTGTGTGTGTGTGTGTGTGTGTGTGTGTGTGTGTGTGTGTGTGTGTGTGTGTGTGTGTGTGTGTGTGTGTGTGTGTGTGTGTGTGTGTGTGTGTGTGTGTGTGTGTGTGTGTGTGTGTGTGTGTGTGTGTGTGTCTGTAGTGTTTGTGTGGTCCTCTTAAGAGATAGGAGAGACACCATCATTGTGTGCAGGTGTGAGTGTTTGTGGGGACAGAGTTCAAGAGAATGAACAGGAGGACACAGAAAGAGAGAAGATTAGTGTGTGTTTTTGTTCATTTGAATCAGTAATGCCCAGAGCACGCAGGACCCCCCACCGGCGAACGATGAACTGAAAACTCAAAAGTCATGAGTCTACAAGCCTCTCGTTCAAACATCGTTCACAATAAGGGGCTTATTGGAGCCATTGTTTGTGACTGAGACTTTTAGACATGTGCTTAAAACAATGTACATTTGTTGATTGCTAGGCATACAAATAAGATGATTTGTTGATACATTTGAAATGAGGTCTGATAGCAGCCGCAACCGGACTACAATGTAAACAACTCTTGGTGAAATGCCTTGCTTGACTGCAGTGAGGCTGATAAACACAATGACGTTAGAACTGCAACAGCCCAAAATATTCTTCTTCTCTATTCTCAGGATCTATTTTCCTGCCCGCATATTGTCATGCCTGCTCCCGCTCTCCCTCCCTGGTGCTCGAGGGCACCAGGCTGCCCAGCACTACACACTCCTACCAACATAATTACACACGCCTGCTCCCGCTCTCCCTCCCTGGCGCTCGAGGGCGCCATGCTGCCCAGCACTACACACTCCTACCAACATAATTACACACGCCTGCTTCCCTTGTC